>NW_015387262.1:74138-101498 GCF_001527695.2 Protobothrops mucrosquamatus | reverse complement strand
TTTTTAATTAGACAACATTTAAATATTTCTTTTTAACTAATTTTAATTTTGTAATTGTTATTGGTGTATTTTTAATTGATTGTCAGCCGCCCTGAGTCCGCAAGGAGAAGGGCGGGATATAAATTCAATAAATAAATAAATAAATAAATAAATAAATAAATAAATAAATAAATAAATATTTGGTCAGAAGTAGCCAATTTATTTGGGGAAATTGAGTAATTGCCACCAGCCCACAATGATAAATTATTATATATACCTTATATCAATAGCACTTAGACTTATATACCGCTTCACAGGGCTTTACAGCCCTCTCCAAGTGGTTTACAGAGTCAGCATATTGCTCCCAACAATCTGAGTCCTTATTTTACCGACCTTGGAAGGATGGAAGGCTGAGTCAACTTATAGTCTTTATGATAAAGTTTTTCAATTATATATAGGACGCCACCATCATTCACCCTCACCAGGCCCAAACCCAAGCCCAAACCCATCCCTCAGACGAAATTCAACCACCACCCAGAAGCCAAACCACGCCGACACCACCAGCTGCTGCACCTCCCTCCGATACCCACACAAAGCAAACGGACACACGCCATGAACACAGAGCTAGACCACAAACTCGGAGCCAAACCAAAGCCCGGTATGTTACATCACAGCCTTCCGCTCTGGACTTCACTTCACAGAACTCAGGAGGTTACAATGCTAAAGCTCAGGACGTTACAACACAGCCAACCACCCAGGATGTTGCAACACAGAACTCAGGATATCACTAAACTAGATCTCAGGATGTCATCACACAGCCCATTACCCAGGTCGTTACAACACAAAGACTAGTGGGCACACAGCCAGCACCTCAGCTACTCAAGACGTTATGAAACAGCCGAACAATCCACAAACAATAACTCCAATACAGCCAACCAACCCACCTAAAGCAACAAAGCCAGCACTCCACACACACACACCAATATTTATAGAGAGATGGCAGCTCTGATCATACTTTGCTCGCACAAGCACGAAGCCGAAGACCCCAGCCTGAAGATGACGAGTGGGACCTTGTCGAAACATCACCAAGGTTCTCTCAATCTTACACGGGAAAAGACCCAAATACGCCAAGACCTGCATACCTGTACCCATGAATATCTCCGAAAACATATATGTATATATATATATGTACCTCAACTACTCAGGATGTTACGAAACAGCTGAACAATCCGCAAACAATAACAGCCAACCAATCCACCTACAGCAACTAAGCCAGCCTGAAGATGACTCTTTTTAAAAAATACAGATCTGCAACCTATTTTACAGGAGGCTAGTTACGTGTTCCTAGAAAAAGAATGCTTTCTATCTCTCCTCAATATATATGTCATCCATGTACAATTTAAGGACTATTTTTATACCAAAAAACAAAAACAAACCAAGCCTGAATCCGAATTGAAATGGATCCACAGAAACATTCCTCTAACACAACCTCAGTCTGAGAGACAATCAATTCCATTCAGAACCTCTCTTGCATTTTAGCTCTTTAAAATCCACAGTTCATTACCATTTTAACAAGCAAATTATTGCAATTAATGACAATCCAATCAATACTAACAAAAGAAAATGGTTCTCACCTGCTCATAAAAGAGCACAATCGTATTTTCACACTGCTTAATTTATCAGCTCTAACAATTATGATTAATGGCTTAGGGGGAAAGGAGGAAGAAAATGCCTTTCCCTCTGCATTAAGTCATCAGTGTGGACATCACTGTTTTCCAGTTCAATCCTTGGCTTTCCAATCTATCACTCTAACAATACCATGGAGTATGTACGACTCCTTGCAGAGACCCTGTCCCCTGAGTGAAAGAAGAGCTAGTTTGCAAGCAGTTAGACTAGAGGCAGCTGATTATCTTTATGGAAAAAGGCTTTCTCCCATTTTAAGGTTTTTTTTTTTAAAAAAACAACAACAAAATCCATCATTTTAGAAGTATTCAAAGCCTGACCACAAAAACATTGCTTCCTGCCCCGAGAATTTTGCAGAAAAATCACTATATAATCCCAGCTCCTATTAATATGCTTTCTCAATTTTTTTCTTAAGATATACTCGCCCCCTCAATTCACATGTTTGTTTATTTGCTATCAATATGTATATGCCACCTCCATAAGGTATAGACATGGTGTCAAGAATGAGAACAGGTAGAGATTTCTTACAAATTGTCAAGTTAGTTGCCAATGACTGGGAGAGCTAGTGCTTTAGGATCATCTTTGCATATCAAATAATACAAGTGAAAGGGTTTTTTAGGCCACTGGGTCTAATTCCTGCTCAGTTTGGGAATTGAAACATCCCCAATAGACAGCTCTTTAGCTCTGCTTAAATGTATCTCATTAACAGGAGCTACCACCTCTAAGGTCACTAGATAATTTATTTCACTTTGAACTCTTCTTACTTTCCAATATACAACTGGAATCTATGCTCTTATAAATGAAAACTGTTTAGGTCCTGTGATTTGGAACAACAGAGACAACAGTGAAGCCTCTCTTTGCTCATCTGCATATATAGGGATATATATATCGGGTTGTTTTGCTTTGTTTTGAGGGGGTACTTTTAACTCAGGATTGACTACTAGACCCTACCTGGAAAAGTCCTAGCACATTTCTTGACACATTTTTGGAAGTGGTTTGCCCTTGCCTCCTTCCTGGGTCTAAGAGTGACTGGCCCAAAGTCATTGAGCACATGGTGCTTACAGCCTCCTGGTTTCTAGCCTGATACTACATCAAACTGGGTTTCAGTTACTTTGTTGTATTCTTTAATACCTCAAAACCAAATTATTTTATTCATCTTTTGCCAACGGGGTACAAACAATTGCTCCAATTCACCAGGAAAAAAATCTGACTACGTAAACAGGTTTCTGCATACATTACCCACATAAATGAATATTTGGATGTGCAACCTTCACCTGCAGAGCCTATTGGCCAAACAGACTAATCATTTGACATGAATGAGGATGTCTATCCGCATCTAAAATTGCATGATGTTTTTCAATGGCAGTTGGATTTGAATTAGTAAGCTTAACACTGACATCATCTCTTGCTCTCCCATGCCTTTTATTAGGCTTGGAATAGGGAGAAGGACTTAGTATTTTCTCCCATTGTATAAACTGTTATCTCTTCTGAGCAGGCTGGATGGAAAGGACTTCCTAAGATTACTATTG
Source organism: Protobothrops mucrosquamatus (assembly GCF_001527695.2). NCBI lineage: Eukaryota > Metazoa > Chordata > Lepidosauria > Squamata > Viperidae > Protobothrops > Protobothrops mucrosquamatus. The sequence continues at coordinate 98,307 of NW_015387262.1, read as the reverse complement.
TGGGCCACTAATTTGAACACAGCTTTACTTGAATCCCATCTGAATTGACTTGGTTTTTTTAATAATAATTCTTATTTGGAAATCAAGCTTGTAATTTCCCAGGTACTTCAATAATGGATGTAAAAGGCAATCCATGGTTTTATAACTAAATAAAAAGAGATTATATGGCTCGTGATTACCAATAATTCTCTAGAAAGTTGGCAAAAAAAATCAAGAAATGGATCAAGAAATTATTCATATGCAAGCATGTTAAATTTGTGCCACTGAACTTTCATTTTAAAATTCCTTTCCTTTTAGTTTCCTTTCACCATTTAGACACAGAATGCCTATTTCTGGACAGAAAAGGGATTTCAGGGAAAAGATCCATAAAACATGTTTTACAAGGAAATACTGTGTCAGCAGAAAGAATCATGTGCAGATAGACACCTGGAGAAACAACTGTTATTATCACCCAGCAGTTACATAGCCCTTCTCCTTATTTGTTAGGGATGCAGCTTAAAAGGACATGGTTGACAGCATATTTTCACAGCTGTTATTCAACATGCCAACTTGTACTGGTGCAAATTGTCCTCATTTCCTCACCTCGTTTCTTGTACTAGACAACAAAGGTTGACAGCCAAACATTCCCTCTCATACAGATCAGACTCCATTTTTTTATGCCACTAAAGGTCACTTACATCTGCTGATCCTGGTACCGCAAGGGCTTCAATTCACCATTGCCAGTGTGGAAAGAATGGAACCACCCATTTGTGATAATTGGGAGCCAGAATGATGATATACAACAGCTGCAACTATGATTCTCCTCCTCCCATTGGTAAAGACACAAACATATACACCAAGGATTAGCCCACAACTGCCATCATTACGCATACACCTGAAATCAATGCTGTTTTTTGTATTCTCCATAGCTACAGAAGTCTTGCTATTAGCTAGTGCAGGGGTCCCCAACTCCCCGTCCGTGGCATGCCCGCAACCGGTCTGCACAAACAAGCAAAGTCCTATCCGTGGGATGCAGGCAGCACACAAAACCATGCACTCTCCAGTCTGCAGAAAAACCTTTCTCCACAAAACCGGTCCCTGGTGCCCAAAAGGTTGGGGACCTCTGAGCTAGTGGATATATTTATAGACTACTAAAACTCTCATGACTGTATGTGACCTTCAATTGGCTGCAACGATCCATCCTAGAGCAACAATTTTTGAATCAGCGTATCTCAGATGGGCTAACTTACAGAATGTATTCAAAATCAGGGATCTATGATACCCATGGAAGTGAAATTTGGTAAAGTTGTGGTCACTTCAGTGTTGCTAGGCTGCCATGCTACTCCAACCAGGCATGATCCTGTGATCGAATTTTCAAGCTCTCTTCCTGCTTCCTACAAGGAAAGTCGATGGAAAAACTGGCAGGAAGTGAGAAGTCCCAGGCCTGTAGGCAGATAAAATGGCAGGCATTGTAAGTAAGTGGCAAGTGGGTAAGTAAACTTTGCTGCATGGGGGAGCAAGGGAGAGGATGCACAGAGGGGCGGAAGAAGTGCCATTGGATCAAGGGAGGCTTGGGGCGGGGTTACAAGGGAATGCACAAGAGGTACCATACAGGTCAGGGAGGATGTGTAGGGTGCACAAGAGGTGCCAGGCGGGTCAGGAAGGCTGTGTGAAGTGTGAGGAGGTTGCAAGAGGGACTATGCAGGTCACAAAGGGTGTGTGGGGTATACAGGTTTGTATGCAGGCATGATGAGGGTTGCGGAGAATGCACAGGGGTGCAGCATGGATTGGGAAGGATGTGTTGGGATGTGCAGGGATGCATAAGGATGCAAGGAAAGCACATTGAGGGTTGGGGAGGGTGCGGGGGTTATGCAAGTGACAGATAAGGTAGAAAATCAGAGGACAACTGTAAATTACAAAACTTAGCACATAAATACTTAGTCATGCAAATATATTATTGTATTAAATAAAATGAAGAATAACGGTTATTTAAAAAGGGTAACTGCTTTTTTTCAAAGTTATATATTGCTTGGATGCTGAAATCGTCTCTATAAATATTGATTTACAATGGTGCCTCAGAACTGGATAGGATAAATACAGCATGCTTAATATGTATGTAGCGGGGCTGGCCGAAAGGCTTTGCGGGAGCCTGGCCAGAGAGAGGGAAGTGGGAAGCTCAGACAGCTGCTGCCAGTTTGGGCACGGCAGGCGTGGATCGGGCGGAAGGACAGAAAAGGGGAAAGAGAAAGGGAGGTGGGGTGGTTGTTATTGTCAGGGAGAGACCAGGTGAAGCTGAAGAGGAGTTTGGAGTTTTATGTGATTCTTTTCCTCTGAAATAAGAGAGAAGGAGAGAGACAGCAAGAAAGCAGAGTTTTATTGCTTTCTTTAGCAGGGGGATATCCCAAGTGAAGGGAAGAGTGAGAGTGAGAAGAGGGAAAACTTGCTGGGGTTTTAAATTTAGGTTTTAACTACAAAGGAAGAAGGGGATTTGGCATAGAGAGACCTGGGACTATGAGTGCCAACAGAAGAGAAGGAGAGGCTGGTCGCTACTGCTTCGGGGACCAGCGGCCATCTGAACTTTGATCATTATCACCTGTGCAAGCTGTAGACATTGTGGGGAGCTGCCCTCGCAGGGTGAGCTGTTGCTGCGGATGGCTATCTTCGCTCATGCTTTCCGTTGCTGCCTGGAGCCAGAAGGCCTCTCCTCCCCGTTTTTCCAAGCGGCTGCTATAAGCCATTGACTATTATTGTCAAGACTGCCAGGGGGTTGATAAATATTGTCACACACTGACTGCCATGGCTAGGGGTTGGTCATCTTTGTTCCTGTAAACCCCTTTGACGACGAGAGCCTGCCACTCCTTCACTCCGCGTGAGCTCCCGCTAAAAAGGACATCCGATCAACACCTTGAGAGCGTGGCTGCTGAACATAACTGAAGGAGGGGCTAGGAGAACCTGGGCTTTGGCGGCCTCTGAGGGGGTTGCGCTACATGTAAAATATGCTTCCATCCCCCAGTTAATTTCTGACAGCTAATTTAGTGGCATTATTCCCTTTCTAAGCAGAAAAGGCACAAGTAGATTTGGAAGGTAAAGCTTAAGGATGAGATTTTCCCCTTGATAATACATGCTGTAAGGAAACCAAGAATCATGACAACAAACCTATCACAATTGAATTTTGTTTTAAAACACACAGTCAGGCTGGCATGTTATACCAAATCTTTTAGTCTGGCCACTTAAACAGATTCCTTACTCAATTATAAGCCAACATCACAGAGGGGATACAGGTAGTCCTCAACTGACAACAGTTTGTTTAGTGACTTTTTGAAGTTACAACAGCACTAAAAAAAGGTGACATGACTGTTTTTCACACTTATGAATGTTGCAGCATCTCCATGATCACACGATCAAAATTCAGACACTTGGCAACTGACTCATATTTCTGACGGTTGCCGTGTCCCAGGGTCATGTGATCACCTCTTGTGACATTCTGACAAGCAAAGTCAGTGGGGAAACTAAGTTCACTTAACAACCGTGTTACTAACTTAACAACTGCACTGATTCATTTAACAACTATGGCAAGAAAGGTCATAAAATGGGGCGAAATTCACTTAACAACTGTCTTGCTTAACCACTGAAATTTTGGGCTCAGTTGTGGTTGTAAGTCAAGGACTACCTGTACTGAATACTGTGTGCCGTACAAAAATACATCAGCAATTCATTGCATGGACAACACACATTAATTAGCATCGCGGTTATAATTCTGATCAGACTGAAAGATTTAGTCTCTTAAAATCTAATTAAGTAATTACACTTAATGCTTTCCAGATCCCTAGACTTGTTCAGTGGGTGGCACAACAAGTTTTTTAATCCATTTCAAATGTAACTTTCCAATTTCCCTAGCCTAGCCACTGATATTTTTGATCTGTCTTTTCAATATTGTTCATTACCTCTAGTCCAGACCCCATTTTCCTTTTCCTAAACTTCTTATATTGCCAATCCAAAGTTACACAGAGAGAAAATAATTTTCACATTGGCTTCCAAATCACAGAAGGTATAAAGATAAAACTAGCAACAACTTAGGAAAATATAAGCAGGAACAATTAGCAGAGTTATCCAAGCAGAGCCTATTCAAAATTTTTCTAAAGAAAAGGAATATATGTTAATCCAATCCCTTTTGTGGGGAAGGCTGGCCTCTTAGGCATTTCTTTACATTCATAGTCTAGGCAGGCAGGAAACACATTACTGGGAAGAAACCTGGGGAAGCATGAAATTTAGTTTTTCTATCAGACAAACAGGATCATTGTTTTTCCTTCACTCAAAGGAGTAAGCGCTAAGACTATCCCTAGAAGAAAGATTAACAAAATTCATGTTCAAGTCTCTGGAATCACTCTGTAAAGGAAAAAAAATTGCAGGGATCGTAGAAGAGATTAGAAATTTGTAAGGAAATTTGTCTCGAGACACAAATGTTTTCCATATGCAAAATACAAAGCGTTATACTATAGCATTGGGTGTGCACATCCTTTGAAAGAGGTGCATGGAACATACAAGATCAGCTTTCTCCCAATTGTGAATGCAGTTATTTCATTTTCCAGGTTCCTTCAGGCGTTTTGACTATCTCCATACATTCATGTGGATACACAATCATTTCACTTCTTTGGGAAAAATACAAACAACGTGCACAAATGTGAAGACAGCTGGAAATTGCTTCCAAAGCAGTTCTGTGAATCTGTAACGAAGACAAGGCTGTTTCACTAGTTGAAAAGAAATGCTTTGTATGTGTGCCTATGCATTGTTCTCAGCACTTAATTTTGAAGTGAAATTTATCATCTGAAGGAAGAATGACATAATGCCTTTCAACAAGTTTTAACATAATAATAAGATACTACATGCAACTATTTGAGAATGTATTCTACAGTACAGGGTTCATCGGGACTTGTTTTTCATAAAGATGTGTAAGATTGCAGAGAAAGAAGAACTGAAAGACATTAAGATGTCTTGAGTGTGAAAATGCTAGCACTTTTTTCAGCTGTAATCTTTCTACTCTCTCACACAACTGGAATACCCCTGAGAATATTATATTGCAGGGGTCTTCAAACTTAGCCCTTTTATGACTTGTGGACTTCAACTCCCAGAATTCCTCAGCCAGCGTGCCTGGCTGAGGAATTCTGGGAGTTGAAGTCCACAAGTCATAAAAGGGCCAAGTTTGAAGACCCCTGTTATATTGCATCTGCAAATCTATTGCATAACTGCTCTGAAAACAAAATACCATTAGGAGTCTGGAAGCAATTAGATATGTTTTAGAAACCTGGCTTGACCCTTTAACATCGTGATTTTATCACATAACAAATTGATTGAAAATCTGCAACCTTTAAACCAGGGGTCTTCAAACTTGGCCCTTTTATGACTTGTGGACTTCAACTCCCAGAATTCTTCAGCCAGTGTGCCTGACTGAGAAATTCTGGGAGTTGAAGTCCACAAGTCATAAAAGGGCCAAGTTTGAAGACCCCTGCTTTAAAGTAAGGATGTACAGGCATCCCCGGGTTAAGAACAAGATCCGTTCCCAAGTCTGTATTGAAGTAGAATTTGCATGCAAGTCGGAACAGATTATTTATATAAAATGCTTAAGGAACACTTCTAAAATACATACACTAAAAATATCGTAAACGTAATAATAGTAATATAATAGAAATAGAATGGCTGTGGCAAAAGAAAGCAAAGGTAGTACAATATTAATAGGCACCTTGGATGCAGTCCCGAAACAACTGAAGCATCATTTGAACACTATCGGCACAGACATATTCACCATCAGACAACTGTAAAAAGCAGATTTGCTTGGAACAGCTTACATCCTGCGATGATACTTTTAATACCAACAAACATCTGCCTATCCCAGGTCCTTGGGAAGGACTCACTAGGTGGATATAAATGCCAAATACAGTCTAAACATCTGTTTAGATTGAATGTGCAACAAACCATTATAATAATCAGAAACATTACTAGGCAGATGTTGTTATTTGCAATCTTCACTATCCAGACTTTTTTGTTTTTCTTATTGGCAATTGTTAAGTCTGGTGAATTATGTGGCAGGTGTTTGTTAAAATGCCAGAGCATTTCAGCTTCTTCATTTTCTATTACTTTGTCTACTTCATCGCCCCACCAGTTCCAGGTTGCAGGCAAATGGTATTTCCTGCAGATATTCCAATGCACCGTTGCTGCTACTTTATCATGCCGTTTATTGTAGTCACTTTGTGTTATCATCTTGCAGTAGCTAACTAGGTGATCCGATCTTTCTTCAGCTTCTTTGCAAAGGTGACACTTGGTGTCTATTGCTGTCTTCTCAATTCTGACTTTATATGCGTTTGTTCTTAATGCAGCCAGAATTAGCCCCTCTGTCTTTTTCTTCAACTTTCCTGTCCTTAGTCACTGTCAGGTCTTATTGTTATATGTTTTGCCTACTATTTTTAAATGTATTAGCCATTTAATACTTTGTGTTGCCCTGTCTCTTTTCTATTCTTTGTTTGGTCTAATTATGTTGTTGTTATTTTACAGTGTCTGCAGTTTTACTATGGGCTGTTGTTATATACTACCTTGTGAACCCCTTTAAAAATTAGACAGATAAAGAAACAAAGAAACCCAAATCATTGTTATTCCACTTGAGCCACCCACAAAGGAAGCCCCTTCCAAAATCTCATTTATTTTGCAAGTGTCAATCCTGCTCTTTTGATTGCTAATTAACACTATAGTTCCCCTGTTGCATCTTCTGAATAAAAGACAGGCCTTGGAGTTATGTCATCCCTGCTAACCACTGAGCTGTGTCAACAGAGCTAGTATTAGCATTTGGAGGATTGTAAGGTCTCTACATGTGTTGTAGTGTATAATCTCCCTGAAAAGGCACTCCAAGGAAAAATATCTCTAACAAGTTATGAAAAGAAACACAGGAGGATTTTCTCCTTTCATTAATGTAAAACAAAGAAAAATTGCCATCTTTAGTTTAAATAGCTAGTTTCAGTTATGGTCTATTTATTTGACAAATTTATTTTTTTTAATCATCAGTATGCATACAGACACCCTTGTCTTAAACGATTTACCAACAAAGTTCAATACAAGAGAGACAGACAAACATGGAAGAAGCACCAACTTATCCAAAAGGAAGCTCCAAAATGAGTTCAACTTGGCACATTTCCAAGACATTGTTAAAATAGTCCGCATGACCCTAATGATAACAGAACTGAGCAGTTTTAAGAAGGTATAATTTAATATGCTTACTTCCTTTTCAGCATAAGCATCCTTACTCAGCAACTTAAATCTCTTGATGGTCTACAAAATGAGTGTAACATTACGAGACAATGACACCTAAATCAATGAAAAGTTTATCACAGTAAAAAAAGAAAGAAATACATAAAATAAAACTAGCAATAGCAAAACAGTACCTGCAGTACACAATCAAATTCTAGTGATCTTAAAAGCTTTACTTATCAAATAAATGGTTAGGTGCTCTACTGGACATTACTTAACAAACCATTTAGGAAATAATTTTCTTAGAACTCAAATTTCAAAACAGATTAACAGAGTTGGAAGAGACCTTGGAGATTATCTAGCCCTGCTCAAGCAAGAGACCCTATGCCATTTCAGACTGTCCAGTCTCTTCTTAAAAGCCTCCAGGGATGGAGCACCCACAACTTCCAAAGGCAAGCCATTCCACTGGTTAATTGTTCTCACTGTTAAGAAATTTCTTCTTAATTCTAGATTGTGTCTCTCCTTGATAGGTTTCCATCAATTGTTTCTTGTCTTGCCTTCTGGTGATTTGAAAAATAGATTGATACCCCCCCTCTTTTTAGTGGCCGACCCTCAAATATTGGTACATTGTTATCATGTCACCCCCTAGTCCTTTTTTTCACTAGACTAGCCATATCCAATTCTTGCAGCTGTTCTTCATATGTTTTAGTCTCCAGACCCTTAATCATCTTTGTTGCACTTCTCTGCACGCTGTCCAGAGTCTCAACATCTTTTTTATAATGTGGTGACCAAAACTGGATTCAGTATTACAGGTGTGGTCTTACTAAGGTTTTATAAAGTGATACTAACACTTCACAGGATCTTGATTCTATGCCTCTGCTTATACAACCTAGGATTGCATTGCCTTTTTTGGCAACTGATAGCTCATGTTTAAGTGGTTGTCCACTAGGACTCCAAGATCCTCCTCACAGTTACTGCTTTTGAGCCAGGTTTCACCTCATTTGTACCTGTACATTTGGTTTTTCTTGCCTAAATGTAAAGCATTACTTTTCTCTACACTGAATTTCATTTTGTTAGATAGGGACCAGTGTTCAAGTCTGTCAAGATCCATCTGGACCTTGAGCCTATCATCTGGGGTGTTGGCTATTCCTGTCAGCTTAGTGTCCTCTGCAAATTGGAATAAAAACAAAATTAAAGTCAGAGGTCAGAACTGATTGAGCTGCGGGCTAATACATAATAATTCACTTCACCTTCCTTCCACTGGCTCAGTATTTCAGGCATGGGATCCTTGTAAACCTCTTGTATACTTTGAAAGTTGATGTAAAAAAGTGTTTCTCAAACTTGATCATTTCTCTGCTTGTTAGAATTCATGCTGAAATCCACATATCTTAAAGTTGCTAAATTTGAGAAACACTGCGTAAAAGATGAAAGCTTATCACAGTGGAAGCTGCACCAAAATAGCCTTTTCTCACAAATGGGCAGTCCTATGTTAAGCATAGCTATCAAGTCATTACTAAGAAAAGAGGTAAGCGGGAACTCGTAAATCATATTTTTTTTATTTTAACTTATTCCTCTTGGAAAAAGAGTCTACATTATTGATTTTCACAGACTTCACGCTTACAGAAGATCCTATCTGGCACTACCAACCTGTACTCTGTTTTTTGTATGTCTGAACATCATTTTCACAGACAGACCATTTAGTGGATATTTTGTATTCACAAACCCTTAGCCCATTGCTCAGGACCTTCTTCCATGGAAGACATGTCTACAGCACTGACAAAAATAAATTGAACTGTCATTGTTCACTGCCCCAGCCCCCTATAAATAACATCATACTTTATTTTTTTAATTTATTAAAGTAAATAAATATATAAATCATAGCTTCCATTCTGTCTTCTGTGGTGGGCCATAAATTCCAGTGTCACCCATTGATTTATTTGTCTTCTGCAACCTTGTTCTGACTTACACTCTTTCAGCATGAGAATCCAACAATAATAAATCTAACACTACTATAAGGAATTCACATGAATTAAATGCAATGGAACCTTCCATGACTTCTGAAATCCCCCCCTTTCAGATGCCTTTTCTGTAAAACAAATTGTTTTATTGTAGAAATGGAAACAGAAACTAACAAATATGAAAGAAACTTTCTTTCACCATTCTGATATGACAATTGTCTTCTCTGCTCACAGTATAATTTAAAAAATTCTACTCACCATAGAAACATCAGTGGAACAAATATCTATTACAAAGAAATCTTCACAAATTCTCAGTGCTTTGTCATCACTTAGAATCACAAATATGGTTAAGTATACTTCAATCCTAGTCTTTTCACTAGGGAAAAATGTTATCCAAGACATATTTCTGATTAAGAACATTTGGGGACAACATTCCTTCTTGTAACTGTTGCATCATCCCACTGCCAATAATATTTAGTCTTTCACTACATGAAAGAGCACAGACAAAGCTAACTGTGAATGAGGACAATGTTGTGTCTGAATTGATAATCTAATGTTCTCATCCTGAGCTAGCTTTTTTGCTCGTTTCTCTTTAATGATGCTTGGATGTGTGATTTTGCAACTGCTACTGTTAGGAAAACAGCGCAGTACAACAGCCTTGCAGCAGAATATTATTGCAGCATAAATGTCAGCACGAAGAGTCTCAGATGGTGAAAAACTGTAGGTATAAAACCACTTACTTTATGAAAATAGACTGAGACAGACATACTCAAAGTCTACAAACCTATGTCTTCAAGGGGCAAAGAGTACTGAAGCAGTGAACTAGCTTTTAACTTAAATATAAATGCATACTATATCAAAATTCCATATCAACATTCATATAATGCGTTAGGCATGTTAGGCTATATTTTCAATCTATACACACATATATATGAGCATTTCATAGAAGTTTACTGTTCAGACTCTATTACCCATGGCTCTTAATACATGATTATAAAGATATCCAACTGAGGAATATATCAAATTGAGGAGTAGAGAGAGCCAGATTGGTCTAGTGGTTAAGATACCAGGCTAGAAAATGGAAGATCATGAGTTCAAGTCCAGCCTTAGCCATGAAAGCCAGCTTGGGTGACTTGAGGTCAGTTACATTCTCTCAGCCCAACCACCACACAGGGTTGTTGTGATGGGGAAAATAGGAAGAGGAAGATGTGTTGGATATGTTTGCCACCTTAAGTTAAGTATTTGTAAAAGTAATAAAGGCAGGATGGATGGATGGATGGATGGATGGATGGGTGGATGGATGGATGGATGGATAAGTAAGTAAGTAAGTAAGTAAGTAAGTAAGTAAGTAAGTAAGTAAGTAAGTAAGTAAGTAAACACGATTTGTAATCTTGGTATGATGACCCATTCATATAAGTGAAACAGCACCAAAATGTCATATTATTTTTGGGGGGAGGGGGAATATACATATTTATTTATTTAGGTATTTATTTCCTGCCTTTACTATTATTTTTACGACTAAGGTGGTGAAAACACCTAATACAGTACTCGTTCCTCCTCCAATTTTCCCCGTTGTGCTGAGAGGGGGGGGGAGAGAGAGAGAGAGAGAGAGAGAGAGAGAGAGAGAGAGAGAGAGAGAGAGAGAGAGAGAGAGAGAGAGAGAGAGAGAGATTAGCCTGGAGTCACCTAGCTGGCTTTCATGGCTATTTTTCATCAGGTGAAGTTTTCAATTAATAGCATTAAGGACATATATGCAATGTGAAAGAGATCCTTCCTTTCAACCTATTTTAACTCACAGCCCAGTGTCAAATAAATCATAAAAATATACCTTTATCAATGTCATATTATACTGTGATAATACTAACAATGGATGGAAACTAATCAAGGAGAGAAGCAACCTAGAACTAAGGAAAAACTTCTTGATAGTTAGAACAATTATGCAGTGGAATGACTTGCCTCCAGAAGTTGTGAATGCTCCAAAATTGGAAGTTTTTAAGAAGAGATTGGACAACCATTTGTCTGAAATGGTATAGGGTTAGGGTTAGGGTTGATGATCAGGGAATTGGAGGCTAAAACATATAAAGAACAATTGCTGAAACTGGGTATGTCTAGTTTAATGAAAAGAAGGAATAGGGGTGACATGATTAGCAGTGTTCCAATATCTCAGGGACTGCCACAAAGAAGAAGGAGTCAACCTATTCTCCAAAGCACCTGAAGGCAAGACAAAAAGCAATGGATGGAAACTAATTAAAGAGAGGAGCAACGGAGAACTAAAAAGAAATTTTCTCTCAGTTAGGACAATTAATCAGTGGAACAACTTGCCTCCAGAACTTGTGAATGCTCCAACACTGGAAGTTTTTAAGAAGAGACTGGACAGCCATTTGTCTGAAATGGTATAAGGTTTCCTGCCTGAGCAGGGGGTTGGACTAGAAGCCCTCCAAGGTCCCTTCCAAATCTATTATTCTATGTTCTGTGTCTAAATATTTAAGCTTGATAGAAAACATTATTTTCTCCTTTTTACCAACAGGCTAATATATTGAATTAATTTGCATTTGTACAGAAGATCAATATGATTACAATCAATTCTGTTACAAATACAGCCAGATGCATTTATCTGAAGTATTAGGGTTTTTTTTTTCCCTCCTTGGTCTTCCATCTTTACAAGAAAGTTTGGCTTCTATCTATTTTCAATAGATTCTGTCCATGCTTGAAACATCTTCACCATGCAGATGTGGGTAAATTAAATGTATCAAACAAGATGAAACTGTTCAGGCCATTAGTCTCTCACAAGGCTACATAGCAAGAAAACAATTTTTATCTGATCAGCAGAAAACACATTGCACATGAAAGCCTGCATGTTCTGTCTAGGAATCTTTTCTGAGGCATAAGAAATGGAAGTTTAGTTCATGAAAATGTCTATAAAACCTATACTCTGTGACAACAATAGAGAAACATAACTGTAATCTCCAACGCTAAAAGTCCTTTTCTGTATGAAGAAGGCAATCCTGAGCAGTATGAGCGTGAAACAAAAAGACTCTGTTTCAAGCTTGTTTCGAGGTAAAAAGAAACCAAGTTGTTAATTTCATGGTCAGAACATTTTGAGTGTTCTGAGCACTGCCACTGGATCTTTCTGTTGAGGTTCCTTTTTTAAAAAAAGAAAATTTAGCTTTCTATCACAGCAGTTGTCACTGGATATACTTGAAGGAGAAGTATTTGTAAGAATGTTTGTATAGCACAGGGGTAGGCAACCTTGGCGCTTTTATGACTCGTGGACTTCAACTCCCAGAATTCCTGAGCCAGCCACGCTGACTCAGGAATTCTGGGAGTTGAAGTCCACAAGTCTTAAAAGCGCCAAGGTTGCCTACCCCTGCTATAGCAGGTCATGACAGCACCATATTTTGTACACTTGTGAGGCTTCTTTATTTTCCAAAGACTGGACACACCACACCATATAAGATAACTGCATAAGATACTTGACTGTGGCACACTTAGGCTGAGTGGAGTTCAACTCCCAGAATTTTCCAGCCAACAATACAGGTAGTCCTCAACAGTCCATTTAGTGACCGTTCAAAGTTACAGTGGCAAAGAAAAAAGGGACTTATGACTGTTTTTCACACTTATGCCCATTGTAGCATCTCCACTGTCACGTGGTCAAAATGTGAATGGTTGGCGACTATTTCATATTTATGACAGTTGCAGTGCCCCAGAGTCATGTGATCACCTTTTATGACCTTCTGACAAGCAAAGTCAATGAAGGAAACTGGATTCACTTAACAACAATGTTACTAACTTAACAACTGCAGTGGTTCACTTAACAACTGTGGCAAGAAAGGCCATTTTTATGAAACTCGTTTAATAAATGTTTCACTTAGCAACAGAAATTTTGGGCTCAATTGTGGTCGTATGTTAAGGACTACCTGTACATCTTAAAATTACTGAGGTTGAGAACACAGACTTAGCAATCCAGAAACAGATAATGAGGTCAGAAGAAGAAATTACCATTGCATTAATCCAAACGGTTCCTCTACTGCACAACCCAAAAGAAGCAGAAGACAACTCATCATCACCAAAGGTAGACCTACAGCTGGATAGTAGAGGACTCTGTCAAGCTTAAAATTCCATTCTCTGTTTTTTTTATATCCACTGCAAAGGGATATGGGTCAGCAAAGGGAAGAATATTGAAGTATCTTTCAATCTTGTGGAGGTTGGCATTTGCTTAGGCATCATCCTGATGTCTTTAGATAGCCATCCTGTCCATTAGCAGCATGGTATATGCTCTCAGCCAGAGCCAGGTGATTGTGAAATGCTTGAAGCAGCCATCAGTGATCAAGTGGCCAGAAAAAGGCCTCAGACTTAATGCAAATTGAGAATTTTGAATTAACAGCCCTTCAGCTAGTTACTCCAACTACCAGATAGATTGTTGCACACTCTTTAACAGACAGTCAGGGCGAGGAAGGAAGGAAGAAAGGAAGGAAGGGAGGGGAGGAAGGAAGGAAGGAAGGAAGGAAGGAAGGAAGGAAGGAAGGAAGGAAGGAAGGAAGGAAGGAATCAGATACACAGTTGGCTTTATAAGTAGGTATCATTATAGTTTTGAATTTGTAAATGCAAAGTCTGCTAATAAAAGTTAGTTTTGGCTAGTATGTTAAACTTTCAAAAAATTCCCACAATGTGTTGTTAATGCTGAGTTTCTACACTGCATATAAGATGCAAAACCTCTATGTTTTAGAAGGGGCTGTATTATTCTGTTTGTGTGGGAGTGTGCATCCTCTGGTGCCCTGAGGGGCTGCCAGAGTGTGCTTTTAAAACATCAAAACTAAAGACATTGTTACAGATTGCTTGATGAGCTTTTATTCATGCAGTACTGTATTCTGTTTATCTTCTGCTAACTCATGGGTCATATTCTTATCAAAGCTTTTCAGAATGTAGCACTTGGCTTAAAAAATATTCTAAAAAAATTACTGCAAACAAAACAACAAACACGATAGCAGCGGAACACATAAATGTGTCCCTGTGGTTAACTAGTTGGCTTCCTCTAACTAAATCTTAAATGCTGGCTAAAAACAAGAGAGACAAACTGTCTCTTTTATGCAATTGCAAAGTGCCTAAGGAAGCTTTTTTTTAAGGAAAGAAAAAAAAAACCCTGATCTCTCTATTGAAAATCATTGTATGTCTGAAATGGAAGGGATTTTTACAAATCATCTTGCCCAAGGAAGGAATCCAAATAACTAGATACCTTCAGTGAGGAGAGTCCATCATTATTTTAAGCAGGCAGCTTCACTATTTAGCAGCCTTTTCCTCCATCACACTGAATCTACTTCCATTTAGCGTCAAGCCACTGGTCCTTGTTTTGCCCTCAGTTTCTGCTGAAAAGAGGTATGTCCCTTTTTGTATGTGCTGAAAAAAGTGACTTATGACTGGTCCTCATACTTATAACTGTAGCAGCATCCTCAAGGTCATATTACAATAATTTGGGCATGTATTTATGATGGTTGCAGCATCCCGGGGCCATGCAATTGCCATTTGCAATCTTCCCAGCCAGCTTCCAATAAGCGAAGTCAATGAGGGAACCCAGATTTGCTTAGTGACCATATGATTCACTTAAAAACTGCAGTGATTCACTTAAAAACCACCTTGCTTAGCTATGGAAATTCTGGTCCCAATTGTGGTTGTAAAACAAGGACTACCTGTATACTCCCCATTCATCCAGCTAATCCATGAGGATATCATGGCAGATAGTGTCAAATGTTTCATTGATATCATAGTACACTACAATGTATACCAGGGGTGTCAAACTGCCGGGCCGCGGGCTGGATGCATCATGGCGAAACCGCACCCACCCCATTGCCGACAATGGGGAAAAAAATCACGATACGTCGCGACATGTCACGTGACGTTGCGAGTTTGACACCCCTGATATACACCATTTCTTAGGTCTAACAAACTAGTCACTCTGTTTTAAAGAGACAAGGTTAGTCTAGCATACTTACTAACGTACTTACTAACAAACTTATATTGGCCTCCGATGATGGAAGCATTCTCTTTTAAGTCCTCACAGACATACTGCTGATAATCCGTTCCAGTATCTTGCCTATTACAGATGTTGAGTTAAATCATCCATAGTTTTTGAAATCTTACATGAGGAGCTCTTTTTTGTTTTATTTTCTTTGTTTTTTTTAACATTGAGACTAGGTTTACTTTTCTCCAGGAATTACCAAAGATTATACAGTAATCAGTTGTTCTGAAATCTCATCTGACAACTCCTTCTATATTCTGAGATGCAATTAATCTGGCTTTGGATTCTTAACTTGTTTAAAGTTCTTATATACTGTATATATACACAGAGAAAGTGCCTTCACGTCATGTTAACTCTTGCCCTCTTCCTCGAGCTGAGAAGAGTGACTAGCCCAAAGTCACCTAGCTGGCTTTCATGCCTAAGACAGAAGTAAAATTGACAATTTCTGGATTTCTTGCCTGGGGTCTTAATCATTATACCAGGGGTAGTCAACCTTGGCTCTTTTATGACTCGTGGACTTCAACTCCCAGAATTCCTGAGCCAGCACAGCTGGCTCAGGAATTCTGGGAGTTGAAGTCCACGAGTCATAAAAGAGCCAAGGTTGACTACCCCTGCATTATACCAATTGTTATTAGACGGACTTTCTTTAAAGTACTCACTATATCTTAATTAACTGTACATTTCATTTCTTTCTCTCTCTCTCTCTCTCTTGCTCTTTTTGTTACGAGGGGACAAACTGAAAAATAAAACCTTCCTTTTTCCTTGTTATTGCTTACTTCTCTTCCTGCACAATAAATGAAAATTATGAACAATGAACAAACTTGCTTGATTCTTCTTTTATTTTGGATAGACTCCCGAAACCGCCCTCTTATTATATTTTTAATTCCCCATCAACTTCACTTTATTTAGCCTTCCCGTTATCAGCACCTACTTCCATTTTCTATATGTCTCCCTTCTGCTATTACTACTCGCTATTTTTCCACACAGACCCCTTAAATTGTTCCTTCTTGTCACATGGAGATTGTTTGTGTCTAGGTTTTCAGTATCTCATTTTTCACAATTTCCCATCCCTCTTTAACTCACTTCAGCCTTTAGAATATCAAACCATAGTATGCTTCACCTCAGTAGGGGACAAGAAGGGATTATGGCCTTACAACTAAAGTCAAACCTCTTTGTGCACTTGTGCAACATCAATACACGTACAAAAGCAATGGGGGCTCTGACTGCAATACCATAATCACCACCTTGCCTTTTTTGAAAAACACATCCCCACACACCATACCCAACTGTTCACATTTTTCACCTAACTTCATTAAAATCTTCCTTACTGAAATCCAAGCCATCTGACATCTCTCAACTTTCCTCCTCTTTGTTATTTAAAAAACCCAAGCATTTGGATTGCGAAGGATGCAACATTTGCGATGGTCAGAAGTGCTTTACAAGCTGTAAAGTAGTACCTTTTCTGAGGCCATCGTTAATTTGAATGGTTGCTACATAATTGGTCATTAATCAAGGACTACCTATAATAAATGTAGTTATTGTCCTTCTTCTAATCAAACAACTCAATTTTGCCATCCCTGCTAATTCTGACAGCTTCACCAGCCTTTTCTCCATTGTGGATATTTCAATCTTTCCATTTTTGTACATGTAATAATCATCCTCAGATCCTGCTAAGAAAAATACAAAGACATTCATGAATCATTTTAGAGGATGCGACTTCTTAATGCATGTTTTATCTCATCTTCAGCTCACTGTCAAAGTAACCTAAACTGATCCTTATGTGTTCCAATTTTAAAATAGTGTATTCTCTCAACATAAGTCTTGACCTGTGAGTGTTCTTTGACATCTTTTCCTCCTCTTGGTGATGAGGTGATCAGGAGATGGCATCTGCCAAGCTCCTATTAGCTGGTTGAGGATTATAAATTGGAACAGTGAATAAATTGGAAGACTTATTGAACAGCGATATAGCAGGAGGAAGTTCTCTCAATGCATTATGCAAACTCCTTCCAATTCACCCTGCACCCATCATCTATCCCACCGATTTTACAGACAAGGTAAGGCTACTGTCTCAAAAGAATAGCTCATACCAGGAAGCTGTCATTCTGGGAACCTGAAATCCCAGATAACTGTCTATGCTTGTCCCACTCCACCCTATCCAACCCCATTTTAAGGGGAGCAATTGATGGTGGGTTTTGCTGTTTGTTAATAACATTTGATGAGAGGCCAGCAAAACAAAACTTTTTCTGCAATTGCTGCTCTTCAACCAACCTATAGTAAAACTATAAGAATGGGACCACTCACCAGCCTTTTTAGAGCTGAGGTTAGAGCTCAGCCATCAGAGCAGCACAGATTACACTGGGATATATTTTTTGTGGAGTCAAGGAATGAAGGAATTCACATTAATGTGCCAAGAGGAAGGTGCTAAGCCTACGTTTCTGTTTCCCTCCCCTTTCTGATTTAAAGTTCTCCGGATGAGAGCCCAAAGGGGTTTTCTAATGATTCAAGACTATTGTACGCCTCTTTTCCACCACTTTCTCAATTTTTTTTAAACCATGATTACCCTTCTCATCTAAAAATTACTTTTTATTCTTTTTATTTTTTTATTCTTATTATTCTTTTTTTCTTTTTTTTAGTCTTATTTATTCCTTAAGAAAGTTAAAGTATTGGGTTGGCTTACATGAGAAAAAATGGACTTAAATGTTTAAATGTAATTAACTTTGAGAAAATCTTAACCAGTAAGAAAGTTTTGAACATTGTGGGAAAAACAAATGTAAACAAGAACTGTAAACAGGATCTATGATGAGACAACCAGGATGACTAGATAGAAAAGGAATATTATATTGATGTGATTATTATCTGTAGAAATATTAGAAAACTTTTATACTCAATCATCATTCCTTAAAACAACAAGAATTATATTAACTTAAGGTTAATACAAGACAAGAAGCAACAAATGGAAACTAACCAAAGAGAGAAGCAACCTAGAACTAAGGAGAAACTTCCTGACAGTTAGAACAATTAACCAGTGGAACAACCTGCCTCCAGAAGCGGTGAATGCTCCAATACTGGACATTTTAAAGAAGAAACTGGACAGCCATTTGTCCAAAATGGTACAGAGTTACCTGCCTGAGCAGGGGGTTGGACTAGATGACCTCCAAGGTCCCTTCCAACTTTATTATTATTATTATTATTATTATTATTATTATTATTATTATTATTATTATTATTATTATTATTATTGTTGTTGTTGTTGTTGTTATTGTTGTTGTTGTTGTTGTTGTTGTTGTTGTTAAGGTTGTTAAAAGAGAACATTATGGGAAAAAGAGGAAATCAAATAAAGTTATTATGTGGATTATAGATTATAGAAATCAACTGTTAGTGAATGTTTCTTAAATGTAAACCCAGACAACACACTGTTTATCTAATATTAAGGTGATTATGTTAAAAAATTAATAAAACATATTTTTTAAAAATAAAATAAAATACAAATGCAAACTGGAGACTTCCTACTGTTTCCTATGGCTGGAACAGTCAAAGCATCTCAAATTTTATTCCCAGCTTGAAACAGGTTTTCCATTTTGCATATACTGCTAGAGTAAAACATTTGAAAATTAAAGCCTACTCTTAAAATCAGTATCGGGTTTACAAATAAAAGTGCTGGCATGCATGTTAATTTAACTACTGCTCTGAAATAAAACAGTAACATAATAAAACAAGGTTTTTAGTTTTAGCACAGCTTTCAGATCATCAGTCTGAATATTCTTGTATTCATTTTTACAACTTTAGAATTTTTTGCCCTAGTAGCAAACCAAATTTGATGCAATGCCAATTGGAAAAAAAACCCAGATATTTTTCTTACATAGAAGCATCACAGTTGGACTACAGTAAACAAATATTTATAGAATCAGAGCAGATAAGGCACAATGAACTAATCCTTTCCTTTCTTGCCATGGACCTGAGAAAAGTCAGGCTTTGAAGCTGGCATTTGCACACAACAATGGGCGATTTCTTTTCCATGCAAATATTAGCTTCAGAGAACAGATTTTTCTCAGACATGCAGCATGCATTAAAAAAAGTCAAATTCCTATCTCTGACGTTAGTTCCAATCTTCAGCACTCCCAAGCAATATTTTCAAATACTGCAGATTAAAAGGAATTATACAATTTAATATGATTTATAAACAACTGGACCCTCTCCTTCCTTATATTCCCTTTAACCTCTTCTGCTCAGCATCATTTGGTTTGCTCTCATTCTAATTTCATTTCCCATCCCATTTTTGACCTCTTTGTATACAAAAGCCTTTTTTATGAATGTCAGCCTTAACTCACTTGCCCATTGGCTCTTTCATCTTCATTCAATATGATTTATTAATTGTAAACACAGAAAAGAAGTACAACCTTTGTAATGCTTAAGGCAGGACAAGAAGCAACGGATGAAAACTAACCAAAGAGAGAAGCAACTTAGAACTTAGGAGAAATTTTCTGACAGTTAGAACAATTAATCAGTGGAACAACCTGTCTCCAGAAGCTGTGAATGCTCCAACACTGAAAGTTTTTAAGAAGAGACTGGACAGCCATTTGTCCGAAATGGTGTAGGGTTTCCTGCCTGAGCAGGGGGTTGGACTAGATGACCTCCAAGGTCCCTTCCAACTTTAGTAGTAGTAGTAGTGCACATATAAAAACAAGAATCCATCATGAGTTCAAATGCAAGAATGCATACCAAGCACCAGGGGTTATCCAGAACCACTTCTTTTTGACTACAGAGAAAACAGCTTTAGTTTTTTGGGAATTTCGCCCCAAGCAGGAGAGCAAAACCACCCTTCCTTTTCTGTTAGAAAAAAAAACACGCTTTGCCTTGAGCCAAAGAGAACAAAAGTTAGGAAGTAGATCACATGGGAGAAGACCAAGGAGAAATAGCATTGGGAGAGAAAGAAAGATGCAGACAAAATGGAGATCAGAGCCAACCGCATTATTTTGGTGAACTAGTTTTCAGGAGAAAAAAAATGATTAAGCAATTCTGATCACAGATCCCTCTTGTGTGGGAGTGAACTACAATCAGAAGAAAGCTAAATTTTCCTGAGATTGAAGATGAGGAAGACTACTGAATCAAAGTGAAGAAAATCTCCAGGACATAAGAGAGGCAAGGAGGAGATGAGAACGATAGATAGATAGATAGATAGATAGATAGATAGATAGATAGATAGATAGATAGATAGATAGATAGATAGATAGATAGATAGATAGATAGATAGATAGATAGATAGATAGATAGACAGACAGACAGACAGACAGACAGACAGACAGACAGACAGACAGACAGACAGACAGACAGACTGGACTATCTGAATTCCATAGGAAGAGAGAGTATCTCTAGAGAAGGGGTGTCCAACCTCAGCAACTTTCAGACTTGTGGACTTCAAACTCTCAGAATTCCCCAGCCAGCCATGTTCTCATTAATGGATGGAGGGAAGTGAATTCTAGAAAGAAGAATTTTCACTTGTATGTAATCTGTTAGGAGATAAATAATAGTCACCAGTAATAAATAGTTATGACTTTGTATCTAGATTTATTTCTCATATAATTAAGAAAGCCCAGTATAGAGATTTTCCCCTTGCAAATTCTGGATTACTGTTCTGAGATGACCGTTCCATCCATTTATATGCACTGATGACAGCTATGCTGCAACTTCCAAGAGCTTTGCTAACATGTATTAATCTTCACAGTATACTGTTTTAAAAAATACTTTATAGAGGGGATAACAAAACACTGAGCAATATTTGGCCTGGTTCATAAATCAGAGGGTCAAAGTAAAAATTAGTACAACTGAAGCCATTTTAAATTCAAGTATATCCAGATTAATTGGTTTGGGGAAAGTTGGCTCAAGGATTTTATTTAAGGTCATGAAAAATATATGTTTGAGAAATATTGAAAGGTATTATTTTCTCATTTTTTTCAATGTATTTGCCTACATTTTTCATCTCCAGTTACTTCTAAACTATATAATATGTGTTCAGAGCAAAACAATAATTAAAAAAACAGTTTATACTTTAAGCCAGTGCACACAGTAAAATTCTCCTATAGAACAACCCTAAACTTAATTTTATTAGTTAGAGAAGTCTAGAAATTTCATGAATATCAGTAATTTCTTGTAGCCCACCAAAAGCCTTAGTCCTAAATCCTTCACAAAGCAACTTCAGTGTGAATGTGTAAAATTCAATCTTACTGAGAAAATATCCATTGGGGGACAAATGAAAATTATGACTTCCTTTTCCAGATAGTGTTAATTGGCTTTGTCATATTATCATATGATCGAAATTGTTATTTACATATAAATTATAGGCCATGTTTTCTTTGCTGGAATTAGTGAAGAAATTGGCTTTGCCATATTAAGGTATAAGAAATTGTTGTGAATGATCGCTGACCTTGTTAACAAATATACATATTTATTTATCACCTTTCAAGCTGACAGTGTGCAGCAGTTAGAAAAGGAGTAAGAAATATTTTTTTAAAAAAATAGCATTTATTTAATAGAAATACTAGCAAATAAATTAAAGGCATGAGCTAGAGAAGAAAATGAAACACAGTTAAAAGTAATTTACCACCAACATCATTCTTTATAGCTCTTCATAGCTTTCTATTTTGCAAACCATCCTTGTTTCAACCATGGCTATATAGTATATACCACCATTTATTTTATTTTTTTGCATTGATTATTTAGCATGCCTCCAAATTTGAGCTGAGCTGTGACATATCAGACTTCATGCAATTTGGGAACATTCCCTTTCTCCCCAATAACCCATACCCCTATCCCAGGGGTAGGCAACCTTGGCTCTTTTATGACTCATGGACTTCAACTCCCAGAATTCCTGAGTCAGCTATGCTGACTCAGGAATTCTGGGAGTTGAAGTCCATGAGTCATAAAAGAGCCAAGGTTGCCTACTCCTGCCCTATCCATTCGCCCCTTTCAGCTCAAGATATTGTTTAATATGTCTTAAATCTACCTTATGAAGCCTACATTATGATAAATGTATTAATGCTTCAATTGATGCAGAACTCATAGCTGTTTCAAATGTCCATTCAATATACATTACTGTATTTGGAATTTTACAATTTACAAGGACTCAGCCAGAATACAGAACTGTGTTTATGAGAAGCAGTAATTGAGAGTTGCAGCAACATTGCCAGAAGATAAAAGGAAGGAAAGGGAAGAAAAATGTAAGTTGGGGATTTTAAACATATGAAGTTAAAAACAATTTTTAAAGGAAAAGGTATGTTCCATGGGATGAAAGTCTTTAACAAAAATTCAAATAATTTCTTGAATGGGAGTAAAAGTAACCGAGGCAGTTCCTTAAAATACACACCTCTAAATTATAATTTACATATAAATTATAGGCTATGTTTTCTTTGCTTGAATTAGTAAGAAAGTAATGACAGAAGTAAATGTAAGCCTTGTAGCCAAGAAGCTGCAGTAATGAGGTACTGCCTTCTGCTATAATGAGGTACTACTTTCTTAAATAATAAAGTAAAAATAAAGAGCAATTATCTTTTTTATAATAATTTTATTGGAGTTTACTAATACAAAAATAAAAGACTAATATGAACTAAGAAAAATATAAAAGTTAAGGAAGTAAAAGAAGTAGAAAGAGAAAAAAAAGAAAATGAACAAAGAAAAGAAAAAAGATATATAATGGGTGACACACACACCCTTTCCAAATAAGTATAAATAATTTCAGTTAACATTTTCTGTAACATTTCAATAAAAATAATAATAATCTCATGCCTCATACCTTATAATCAAATTCTAAAAATTAATTCTTTCCTAATCAGCAAAATCCATTAAGGGCTACCATAAATAGTTTTATATTAGATTTTAATCGTAATCTAATAAATCAAGTTTGTAATCCAGTTCAGTTCTTTCTCTAAGAAATAAAGCAAAAGAAATCTTGCCCTACTTTCATTAGTTTAATGTCTGTTTTGTAAATCCAAAATAAGAAGGGTTTCCAAGACATTCTTTTGGTGTATTGGTTTTATGTCTCCTTTAATTGTTGGGGTATCGGCTGGTTTCATTTGTAAATTCATTGTGTCATCTTTTTTCATATCACTCTTAAGTTCCAGCACTTTCGTAATATTTTTTACAATTTTGTTAAAAAATCCAAATCCACATTCAAATCAGTCTCTGTATTATCCAATAAAATCTGTTGTTCTTCTACATCCTGTCACAGTATCAGGCAATCTTGTAACTGATTTGTGAATACATTGTTCCCGAACAGCCTTAATTTCTATACTCAAATAGTATTTCTCCATTATATTAGTGGTTCCCTTCTCCTTTAATTGTAATTTTTAGTTCTCTCTCTGGTTCCCTCTAGTCAATCTCCAAACTCCCTTCTTATCATCAGTTTATTTTCCAATCAGCGAAACTTTGTCATGGGACGCTTTCTTAATTTCAAAACCTCCATATATTCTTTTGTAAAATGTTAAACATCTCACAGAAAATATTCTTTCAAGTCTGTCTAGCCCCTTGACTTTCTAAAATCAAGATTCTAGTCTCCGGTTTACTGTAGTCCAAAAATTAAAGCTTTTATTTTTAAACTTTAAACTTACATAAAACTTCTTCCATCCGGGGTAGAAGGAGGTTCTTCCAGCATAATAAAGCTTGCCCTTTAGAAGGTTTTTAATATCTAAAAAATCAATAAAACCAGCTTCCTAACGTAGTTAAGAGAGGAAATGCACAAACCTAATATCCTCTTGAAGGCTTTAAACCACAACATAGACAAGTTGTTTTTCTCCCAGTTCCCAGAAGTATGGAGACTGCTATTTTACTATCATTTCTCAGGGTGATTCTGCATGGAGCAAACCTGTGAGTAATCCTTGATCCAGAGAAGAGGACTGAGGAGCTAATCCATACATTGGCTCCTTTTTTTGTGTGAAAGTGGAGCAAGCTTCAATCTGTCATGCTTCTTTGGAAGTCCATCAATAAAGAGCAATTC
>NW_015387262.1:37993-72838 GCF_001527695.2 Protobothrops mucrosquamatus | reverse complement strand
GAAGGAGAAGGAGAAGGAGAAGGAGAAGGAGAAGGAGAAGGAGAAGGAGAAGGAGAAGAAGAAGAAGAAGAAGAAGAAGAAGAAGAAGAAGAAGAAGAAGAAGAAGAAGAAGAAGAAGAAGAAGAAGAAGAAGAAGAAGAAGAAGAAGAAGAAGAAGAAGAAGAAGAAGAAGAAGAAGAAGAAGAAGAAGAAGAAGACAACGACAGATAGTGGCAAGATGTTTCAGATGTTGTTTGCCATTGGCTGCTTCCTAGGGTTGAGACAAAGTACCCAAGATCCCCTAGCTGACTTTGTGCCTAAGGCAGAATTAGAGCTCACATTCTCCTAGTTTCTAAGAAGATGTCTTAATCACTAAACTATCATTACAGTCTTATAGACTAAGCAATAAGAGCAATAACAGCAATAGAAGCCATTAATCTTACTTGCCCACTAGGTCAGAGTTAAAATGCAGTAAGATTGCCAGGCCGCTCTGCAAATTACAAACTAAAAGCAATAGAAAGCATCCAGAAATGGGTGGGATCTGTCAAAGTTAAAAGAAATGAGGCTAAAATTCATACAGTAGAACAAACATAAAATCAATGTATTTGGCAAGTGCCGTGCTCAGCTTTGCCTACCTAATTTTTCAAACAACAATGTGTGTGTGTGTGTACTGCCTTTATTATTTTCACAAACAACTGAAGGCAGCAAAGTTATCCAATACACCTGCCTCCTCTTATATTCCGCACAACTACCAGCTATAAATTGGGTTGGGCTGAGAATGACTGGTCCAAAGTCTAAGACAGGACCTGAATTCATGGTCTCCCACTTTCTAGCCTGGTGCTTTAACCACTAAACTAAACTGGTTCTCTAGTTGAGTAATGAAACATCTGCAGGCAAACAACCAAGCTCAGAGAATATCAAGGACTCCACAAATAAACAAATAACATACTATTAACAAAACCAGTCATGACTCATTGATGAAAATTCTTATAGAAATTTGAACCAATGCTGATATCCATAGATTGTAAAGCCCAGTTACTGGACAGTACCTAGCTGATCTTGAAAAACTAAAGCAGGATCAGACCAGATTAGAATTAGACTGGAAAATACCAAGGCTGTGGACTAGGCTGGATTAAAAATTGTAGAGAATATTTGTAGCTCAGGTTGTAGATTTAGGCAAAGATTTCTCCTCCAAGCTTGCTGCTTGGCTCCCAGACATTTCATTACCAAACTAGGTTATATCTTCAGTGTGGTTTTTTGGGGTGAAGTGTCTTGTTTATATAGGTCCTGGGTAAGTTTATAGGCTGGATATCAGAAACAATCCTGAAGAAGACAATAGCAAACTACTTCAAGCTGTTGCCAAGAAAATTACTAGACACCAACCATGAAGCTCCAAGAGTTAAGTTTGGCTAGAATAACAGGGAAAAGGAGATTCTAATGTTTGCCAAGTACTATCAAATAGGCAACACCATCCTGGGAATCCTCCTATTTATGAGATTAAACTTAATAAAAACACAACCTGTCATTTAGGGTAATAGAAATAAATCCAACCATAGTAAGAATGTTGCCACAGGCTCAACTTCCCCCAAATGATATAAGAGCACAGAGGATTTATGATAGACTTTATCTGCCAACAGAGAAATTATCTCCCAGTGATACTCAATTTCACTGACATACTCTTTGGCTTATTTTGATTTAATATATCTTTTCCTCTCCCCAAAACTTAGCATTTCTGGTCACCTTTGCACTTTTCCACATGAATTAAGCAAGGAGCCTAACGGAAGGAATAATGGGGAAAGGGGAAAGGAAAAGATTAACACAGAAGATCCATCAGCTTAATGGTAGGAAAGATAAAAGTAAATCATAACTCCACGTAGTTAATTAGCAACAATTCAGAGTTGATTTGAGTGTGTGTTTTTTTAAAAAAATCCTAGACTTTGTCTATACTAGCCTTGGCCTTTTCCAATGTGTCTCGGGACCTGGTCTGTCTGGATTAGGCTCAGGAGATGGAAATCTTGCAGAGGGTAGAGAAGCAGAAGCAAAATCCATCTAGCTTGAGGATCTGATGCATCCCAGTTCTAATTTCAACATCTATTTTTACTTTTGTTTATTTATTTATTACATTTATACAGCCGCCTATCTTACATCAAATTCTGATGTAAGATAAACTATTAAAACCATAAACATTAAAAACATGGTTGTCAGCTACAAATAACCTTGGGAATGTAGGCTTGCATTACTTGGTTTTCCAGTTCTTAACTTTCTATGGACCGTCTTCCCACTGCATCACATGCACATACACTAATTTTCACTTTCAACCTCAGGACCCGCCCCACTCTTATGACATGGAAATAACAAGACTAACAACCCTTTGTGGTAGTTAAACCATTTGTTTAGCAACTGTTCAAAGTTATAACAACGTTGAAAAAAAGTGACTTGCAACCAGTCCTCACACTTCCAAACCCTTCCAGTATTCCTGTGATCTAAATTTGGGCTCTTGGCAAACAATATGTATTTATAATGATTGCAGCATCCTGGGGTCATGTGATTGCCATTGGCAACCTTCCCAGCCAGCTTCTGACAAGCAAGATCAATGGGGGGAGAGTCAGATTTGCTTAATGACCGTGTGATTCACTTAACAACTGCAGTGATTCACTTAACAACCATAGCAAAAAAGGTTGTAAAATCAGGTGCAACTCACTTAACAACCAGCTTGCTTAGCAATTCTGAACCCAATTGTTGTCATACATGAAGGACTGCCTGTAATAATTCTGAACTGTTGCATGTATGGTAACCAAAATCAACCTGGAACTAAGGACAAATTTCCTGACAGTGAGAACAATTAATCAGCAGAACAACTTGCCTCCAGAAGTTATGGGTGCTCCAACATTGGAAGTTTTTAAGAAACTTGCCTGGAATGATATAGGGCAGGGGTGTCAAACTGCCGGCCCATGGGCCAGACGCATCACATGGAAGCCATGCCCACCCCATTGACGGCAATGGCAAAACGGCCCAATACGTTGCATGACATCACGTGACGTCGCGAATTTGACATGTCTGGTATAGGGTTTCCTGCAGGGAGTTGGGCTAGAAGACTTCCAAGGTCCCTTCTGTTATTCATTATTTTTCTGAACTAAGAGTGATGATTTATTAAACCTGATTATGAATGATTCATTCATAAAGCAGGGTTCCTCATTCAAGAACCATTCAGGGTGGAGGTTGGAAACGCAAGCAAGCAGGTTAAAAGCTGCCCCTGATGTGTTTATTCCAACTATGTGATTCTGAAGTGCTTCAGGAACAAAAAAAAAATGTTTTTTTTTCCTTGTTGGTTGCTTGTCAAAAATATTGGCAATAGCTTTTAACATTTATTTAAGCAAAGCCGCAAGCCTGCACTCTGAAAATTACATATTTATTCAAAATATTAATTAATCCCTTCTTGACACCTAGTGTACCTGAGACAGCTGGCATTCTTCTCTTAATCAACACAAACCCCAAAGGCCTGGTGATTTAAAACACAGTTACTCTAAATAACTCTGATCATAGATTCCAAATAATGTATTGTGCCTTCAGATGGTTAGAAATATAATTATGAGACACAATCAATCAATTGCTAATTCCTGAGGGTAAATGTAGAAATGCATGGCTTTTTATAGGAATGTGTATTTGCTACAAATATACATTATTTAAGAATGTGTGCTTGCTTAATGCAACGGGGGAAGGGAAGGCAAATTTAAGAGAGATGAATAGTTACGCAGCAGACTGATACCAAATTCTCAAATGCAAACAAGCAAAGTGTGTAGAATATTTTATTCAGAATTATTATACAATGCACAGCTAGCTCACATCTCTTCTTGTCATTATTAGAGGACATTATAAAAATGTCCTCATAATTAGAGAAAGCTGTCTTCAGAGGAGACAGCCTTCTAAGTCATGGCCACAGATGTGAATCCTAGGGAGATACATCTGATACTAACACTGTGATATTTTCAAGATGAGAGCACTTTTGTTTTTCTATGTATTTTTAATCTCCAAATTTATTTTGTGGGTTGTGCGTGCGTGTGTGCATGCACAAAAGCACAGACATATACACGCACAGGTCCCATTATGCTGCCTTAGTGTAGTGCAGTAGACCCCAAAAGTATATACATCAGCAGGGTCACCAAGACATGAAAGTTTTTCAATTGCCTTAGGGTCTCCTGCTTGAGCAGGGGGTTGTACTAGAAGACCTCCAAGGTCCCTGTTAACTTTCTAATTCTGTAATTCCTCTGTAACTGCACATATGTAAGTTCAAAGTCAAACTAAAATGGAAGAAGAAAGTCAACCTTTTTTCACAATATGATCTCGAGCATATACTCGCTATTTTTGAGAACATAAGGAATTGCTTTGAAGTCCTGAACCTCACTGAGACGCAATAGAAAAACTGTAGAATGGAATAAAAAAAATTATGGATAAATGTGAAAAAAAGACTGCCAAAGACTACGAAACAGAAGAAAGCAAACAGGTATCAGGAAAAAAAAATGTTGGAAATTGCCAAGAATGGGACAGAAGTCAAACCCAGGAAAGACAATCTCATGAAAAAATTCAACAAAAAAAATCAGAGAGCTGCTATAAGTGACAATGAACTGTATTACAATGACATCACTAAATACACTGAAGAACAAATGTAGAAAACAAGGGAAGATCTCTGAACGGAAGTGGTTCCAATCTCAAATTAGTATGCTGAAGGATGCCAACAGATAAGAAATAAGCAGTTTAAAGAAGATCAAAGAAAAAATATTCAGAAATCTTGTACAACAGAAATGTACAACAGAGATACTTTAGAAAAGGGGTCCCCAACCCCTGGTCCGTGGACCAGTACCAGGCCGCAGCATGCCAGCAACCGGCCTGCACAAACAAGAAAAGCCCCATCCACAGGATACAAGCAGCACACAAAACCACACCCCCTCCGGTCCTCAGAAAAACCTCTCTCCACGGAACTGGTCCCTGGTGCCCAAAAGGTTGAGGACCTCTGCTTTAGAAAATATTCTCCATTCCAAGAATTTTAGTATTAGAAGTTAGATCTACATTCCAGTCATGGGGTTGGAAGACTATACGAATTGATGGAATTTCTACAGAAATATGGCAAGCAACAAAAGCTGAATCAGTAAAGTATCTAATTAAACTATGTTAGCAAATCTAGACAGTGATGCAGTTGCCAACAGATTGGAAGATGTCAGCCTATATCTCAAAACTGAAAAAGAAGACTTTGAGTACGCAAATTATCAAATATCCTTAATTTCACATGGTAGCAAAATAATTATTAGGATCATTTAATGCAGATAAGTTCTCTACATGGAAACAGAAATGTCAGATGTTCCAGTTAGTTTTATACATAGTCAATATATGCTTCATTGACTATGGAAATGCCTTTAATGGTGGTGACTATGTCAGACTGTGGAAAATTCTTAGGAAAATGGGAATCCCAGAACATCTCATCTTCCTCATGTGACACCAGAAGACAACACAATCTAGATGAAATTTGGAGAAAGTGGCTGTCTTTAGATCAGCAAGGATTGTATATTTTCTTCTTATGTATACCCTCAAATATATTCCTTATTATTATTTTTATTATAAGAATTTACATAAGTTTAATAAATTACAGAAATAAAAAAGAAAATAGGAAAAGAAAGAACATATAAAGGAGTAAAAGAAAAGGTGAAATAGAACAAAAAAGAATGAAAAAGATATCTAAAACTACTTCCACTCTTCTTTTCAGCAGCATAGTAATTACCCACTCCACCCTCCCAAATTACATATCACGGTTCCCTTCTTCCCATAAACAAATTTTTTCAACCAATAAATCCCCAAGTCACAGTTCATTTTTATCCATTTTCAGCAAAAAGTCCATGAAGGGTTTCCAGACTTTTATAAAAGCAGTTCCATCTTTAATCAAACAAGTTAATTTAGCAATTTCTGCAAATCAGCTATCTTCATGATCCATTCCTCCATTATGGGTGCTTCTGTAGTCTTCTACTTTTGTGTATATAATAGCCTCACTGCAGTTACTGTACATAGAACCAGACATCCATGAGCCTTTTCTAGTTCACTGTCCATAAGTCTTAATGAGAAAAGTTCCAATTTCATCTGAATTTTAATTTTTAAAACTCTCTGCATCACCATGCATACAGTATTTGTGTCTAATGTCTTTTTGTCTTTTCACAAGTACACAATGCATGATAAAATGTCCCTTCATGTTTTTCATATTTCCAAGGATGATTAGAGGTACCATTTTACATCTTGAACAATTTCTCTGGTTTCATATGCAAGTTCTCTTTCATATCATAAGACAATATGAATTCTAAACATTTTAACCATATTCTTTCCCATTGATCCATCTGAATATTATAACCAAAGTTCTCGGCCCATTTTGCATACATTCTTTAACCTACTCTTCTTCCACTTCAAATCTCAACAAAAGTTTATGTATTTTAGCAATTCACATATTCATCATTTCTACACAATTAATTTTTAAATTCCATTTTATCACATTTTATTCCTGGTACTTTTTAAAATCTATATTAAATCTTTCTCTTAACTGTGCATATGAGAATACTGAAAACGAAATCCCTCTGCAGTCAATTCTTTTATTGATATTATGCTAAGCTCTTCATTTTTTTCTATACTAGCAAATCTTAATATGTTAACCATTTGCCTTTGCCCACTGTGTCTTTTCTATAAAAATGTTTCTTGGGCTGAAACCAACAGAAGTATTTTGGGGTATAGCCTGGTTTATACTTATTTGTACTTATAAGCCAGAATGGCTGCATAAAGAACGCTCCGATAAACTGAAAGACAAAAAGGACAAGTATAAAAAGTGGAAAGAGGGGCACATAACTAAGACAGAATATCAGCAAATAGCCCGAGCCTGCAAAGATGAAATGAGGAAAGCTAAGGCTCAAAATTAACTAAGGCTTGCAACAAAAGTCAAAAATAACAAAAAAAGCTTCTTTCAACATGTAAAAAACAAGAAAAAAAGTTAAGGAAATGATTGGTCCATTAGTGGGAGAAAGTGGCAAGAAGGTGACAAGCAACAGGGAGAAAGCAGAACTACTCAATTCGTTTTTTGCATCCGTAAAAACAGTCCAACCTATCAAAAACAGTACTGTAAAAAACAGATTAGAAACCCAAGTTAAAATAAGCAAGAAAATGGTAATTCAGCACCTGTCCACACTAGATGAGTTCAAATCACCAGGACCAGATGGACTACACCCCAAGGTTTTGAAGAAACTGGCAGATGTGATCTCAGAACCACTGAACTATATCTTTCAAAGATCCTGGAGCACTGGGGAACTACCAGAGGACTGGAAAAGAGCTGAAGTAGTTTCCATCTTTAAAAAAGGGAAAAAAAATGGATCCAGGAAACTACAGACTTATCAGCCTGACCTCAATACCTGGGAAGATCTTGGAAAAGATAATCAAGCAACGAATCAGCGAACACCTAGAGGCAAACAAAGTCATTACCAAAAGCCAACATGGTTTTGTCAAAAAACAGATCATGCCAGACAAATCTTATTGCATTCATTGACCAGGTGACAAAATTAGTGGACCAGAGGAATGCTGTGGATATAATTTACTTGGACTTCAGTAAGGCATTCCTGATATAATGGTTTTTAAAATCTACATTTACTTTATCACCCCGTATACAACCATCCACACCTTAGACCATGATCTTCTAATTTCATGAGTTTCATATTTCTTAACAACAGCCATTTTTTTCCTCCAAATCAAATAGCAGGCAACAAAATACAACTTAAAATCAGGTAATCCCAGCCCCCCTGTTCCCTCAAATATATTGAGAGGGACTGACTGAAAGAACATAAGTATGGTTTTAAAACTGGAGAAAGAGACATGAATAGCCCGTGCTTTGTTAATGACATTATTATGATAATGAAAAAGGCATACTGGTAGTCCTCAGTTTAAAATCATTCATTTAGTTCAAAGTTACAGTGGCACTGAAAATAGTGATTTCTGACTGGTCCTTGTACTTACAACAATCCCAGAGTCATGGGATCACATTTTGTGATTTTTCCCTGACTGCTTCTGGCAAGCAAAGTCAAGGGGGGAAGCCATATTCACTTAACGGCCATATGATTCACTTAAAACTGCAATGATTCATATGACAACCATGGCAGAAAAGGTCATAAAACTGGGCAGGGCTCACTTAACAACCATCCTGCTTAGCAATGGAAAGTTTGGCTCCAATTGTGGTAATACATTGAAGACTTTCTGTATGCTCTGTAAACTCTAGTAATAAATGTCAAGAAGCACAGTAAAGACATGGGATTAGGATTAATATAAATGCATAAAATAGTACACAAAGCTTTAAGATGGTATATAAGTCTATCAGTAATTACCAAGATAGACAAATTATATCACAATAAATGTTAGAAATGGCATAACAAAAAAGGAATACTTTATCATATGTGGTTATGCAAAAAAATAAACTCCACTCAAAATACTGGAACAAAATGCATTAATATAGTCAGAAAATCCTAAAAATACAATCTGAACAAATACCACAAATATTATTATTATAAACATAAATGAAAAATATCACAGTTGCAACAGTTGCTGTAAGAACAAATTTGACACAACACTGGGAAATAGGGAACTTTGCCAACATTATCAGCTTAGGAGACCAAAGTTGGAGAATACAGAGTAATGGCCAAATTGACAATACAGGTAATCCTCAATTTATAACAGTTCATTTAGTGACTATTCAAAATTACAACAGCACTGAAAAAAGTGACTTATGACTGTTTTTCACACTTATGACTGTTGCAGAAGCCTCATGGTAATCAAAATTCAGATGCTTAGCAACTGACTCATAGTTATGACGGTTGCAGTGTCCTGGGGTCATGTGATCACCTGTTGCAACTTTCTGACAAGCAAAGTCAATGGGGAAGCCAGAGTCAACAACCATGTTACTAAATAAATAACTTAACAACTGCAGTGATTCACTTAACAACTGTGGCAAGAAAGGCAAAATTGAGGCATAATTCCTTAACAAATGTCTCACTTAACAACAGAATTTTGGGCTCAATTGTAATTGTTAAGTCAAGGACTATCTGTACATACATATCTATAATAAAAGTCTAACCAAATATAAGCTAGAATGGCTCCCTACACACTGCACATTAAACATTAGGGTGAAATTAAATATTTGGAAAGTGGTTTTTAGGAAGTTATGAGATCAATAAATATAGACAAAGGATTTAAACAGATGCTAACAGTAATGTTTAAGGTTTAATATAAAGATATGATATGATATATGATATATGAGTAATATATGATTAACATAATATAATTAAAGTAACATAATATAACATAATATAAAGAATTTATGTATAATATAAAGTATTAAATTAGATTAAAGAAATCTAATCTCTTTAATTTAATGTTCTATCTCTTCCATGTAGAGATTGGCCACAATAGGGGACACAGGTGAACCCATGGCGCAGCTGTGTTTTTGTCTGTAGAAACCTTCACTGTATTTAAAATAGGTAGTGGTCAGGCAGAGGTCCAGCATGGCACATATGTGGTCCGGGCTGAGGTTGGTTCTGTCACCTAAGGTGCTGTCTTTAAAGAAAAACAAGAAAATCCAGTTGCCTTGTGAAAAAACATCTTTGGGATTGGGAAAGGTAGAAGGAAAGGGATGGCCATCAGCAAGGTGGATGGATTTGACTATAGTCACAATGGCAATTTATATTACATGAGCTATACTACCAGAAAATCTGATGGATCTGGTTAAAAGTAGATCATCCTCTGGAAGGTTCATTCAGAGGTAACATTGACTTGATGACATATAAATCAATCAATCTTCTCTAATCTGGAGTTCAACTACTTATCACTTTTTCTAGGTGATAGATAGGAGATCTGCTTTTCCAGATATTGCTGAACTCCTAGCTTCTCTCATCATTGGTCATGCTCATTTCAACTGTTGAGTTTTATAGTTCAGCAGCATCCAAAAATCCAAATATTCCCTACTTTTGTTTTGAGTCAAATGGAGGCCACCAAACTGGGAAAGGCTAGCCTGGGAAGTACCATCATTACCAAATGATAATTAACTTTTACATGTTACCAAGATGACAGGAAACTAAGTCACATGGGTAAAGCGATCATAATGTCACTTTAAGATTGATATCTTGTGCTTTTTCTCCCCAGTTCTAAGCCCATCTGCCTCTATAGTTTATAACACTTAGGACATTATAATAGCTGAGTTAATTTGCATTTTTATTTATGGCTATGTTCACACCACACTAAACCATAATTAGTAGGTTTCAAAATTACAACAAAGCCAAAAATAATAATTATTCCTTAGTATGATTATGTTTATCAATATTGCCATTTTTGTCCATTGTATCAGATGGTGTTCTTCTTGGCAAGAAGGTATTAATAATTTTTAAGACAATTGTCTTATCCTCATAAGTAAAACAAGTTGTTGGCATACTGTAATTAAATATGCCATTGCATATAATCACATTTTAGATGCTAAACAGATATTATTGCTCTTCTTCTTCCAAAGCAAAAGACACATGTAGATTAGAAGTTTATCTTTCAGTGTTAGTCGGCAAGAATTTAGTACTAAGTACATCGATAGTACCAGCAACAGAGAGTTGATACTAACATCAGTACCAGGAAATATTGCTACAAACAACATTCATAGGGAAACAGTGCATTTTCAGAACGATGACTACTACAGCATTTGAAATTTAAAATCCCACATGGAAACAACTCTTAAAAGAAAAATATTATGATTCAATTAGATACTGAGCATTTAAAGACAAAAAAGAGCTAGATGCTAGTAGCCATTTCAGTATTTGTGTTTCTCTCCGTTTAAAATTAATTTTAGAAAACTACAGAATTTTAATTTCCCACTGGGACTTTGCTTTTATCTGATCCTGAAAAAAAAACCCTTCTGCTTGAGCAGTAAATGGCACGCAGTAAAGCCTGCCATCAGCAAAAGTAAACAACAGCAGCAACAACAACAAACAGGCATGACAGATTTATGAGCGAAGAAGCATATATCTTTAACATAAAACAATCCATAAAAATGCAGAAGAAAAACTTATTCTTGTTGATTTTCAGCTAGATTTTAATAAATACCTAGCTGTAGAAATATACACCTACACACCAATATGAATGGCTGTACCATAGGAGGAAGAGCCACTTAAAGCCAGGAAATCCACAACAGACCAAAACATGTATACAACAGATATAATCTAAAAGAATACTTTTAAGGATCTGACTAGTTAATTTCATCAAGAACATCACATTCTCACAGGCAATTGACCATTAAATCACAAAATAACAAAGGATTTATGACCTTCTTTTCAGACTTACGACCATTGCAGCATCCCCATAGTCATGTGATAAGAATTTGGACACTTGGCAACTGACTCATATTTATGATGGTTGCAGTGTCCCAGGGTCATGTAATCACCATTTGTGACCATCTGACAAGTAAAGTCAATGGGGAAGCCAGATTCACTTAACAGCTGTGTTGCTAACTTAACACCTGCAGTGATTCACGTCATGGTTCCGACAGACAGAGACGAATAAAGCAGAACTCAGAGGCTTGAAAATTCCTCAAAGAACATGTTTATTAGTTACAAAGTATTGGCAGGGTCAAAAGTGAAACCAAGTCTGAATACTTAAGTAACAATTACTCAGTTACAAAGTATAATGTCCCACCCACAAAATTATGCAAGCAACTATGTTCCTCAATATTTTCACTTGGTGGGCTTTTTTATGCAACACCCAGACCCTGGTCCCAGGAGCAGTAGATGACCTTGGTTCCCACAAGACAAAAGCTTATTTTGACTAACGAAGCACCTGGGCAACCCCCCTCCCTCCATTCTATGTGGCAACCAAGAATGAGAGGGGGGAAAATGGCTGCAGCCATGCTCATTGTAGAGTTGACAATTCACTTAACAGCAGTGGCAAAAAAAAGTTGTAAAATGGGCAAAACTCAGTTGACAAATGTCTCACTTAGCAACAGAAATTTTGGGCTCAATTGTGGTCGTAAGTCGAGCACTACCTGTATTATGTCTGCAAAAATTTGCACATCCCTTGCCCCCCTCACATCTTCCAAAGCACCTATTTGGCTTTGGATCTAAAGTACTGCCCAGGCCTACTAGCTACAACATCACATTTGTCCCTATCATCTCATATAGGTTTCCCTGGCCCAACAACTGTCTACCACGGCTTATCAATATTCTCCATTCTTGTATCTACAGAAGCAAGGGAAGAGTTGCTTTTGCCTCTGGCATTGGTCGGATGACAAGGGTCACTGCACCATTCCTCAGTCAGTCAGTTCCCCCTTCCCCTCAATGCAAATTCTCATCCTCTTAATCATTTTTTCACTTTTCTTTCCTTTATGCATCTTCTTTTTGGCTCAAGTGATTAATGTATAGTGCTTTGCTAATAAAACATTCCAAAAATATGTAACACCGATCGTAAACACTGCCCAACCAATGCTGTGTCAGACAATCAGATGCTTTACACACACTCAAGCAAGCATCAAACATCAGGGCTAACTTTCAAGTTCAAGTTAGTTCCTTTATCTAGAGATATATATTTTTCCCCCAGGGAAATTCACCATACCAATTTCAGTTATCTCTAGACTAAGTTGTAGGACCTAGGCAACATTTCGGATGGGCTGGTTAATGTCTACTTATTAAGTTGCTAAATATATTCAAAAAACTCCCCACTGAATTGAATGCACAGCATCCAGCTGAATGGAA
The DNA here is from genome assembly GCF_001527695.2 of Protobothrops mucrosquamatus. NCBI lineage: Eukaryota > Metazoa > Chordata > Lepidosauria > Squamata > Viperidae > Protobothrops > Protobothrops mucrosquamatus. The sequence continues at coordinate 60,074 of NW_015387262.1, read as the reverse complement.
GGCTTAATCCTGCAAAGAAATCCTAGGTTATCCTTCACTGTCCACCTTACATTTAAAGAAAAGTAATGAGCGTAACTGGTTTAAATGTACGGCTGTAATCTATAATAGATTATCCTTTCCCCAAAGTGCTGAGGAAGCAGCTGCCATTTATTACAGCTATACAAAGAATGCCTAGGTACCTAGGCATGCATGCTCTAAAACAGGAACAGCTGAAAGGAAAGCAATATAAGACAACCCAGAATCAGCATTCAAAGAAGCCTTCATCAAGGTTTTAACTTCATAAGATTTTGATGCCTTTTAAGGATATTTTTAAAAGCCTGATATGGCGACTTGCTGGATTGGTAACTTTCACAAGCAACAACTACCATTATCAGAACATCATTATTTGATCAGCATCCTTTCATATTTACAGTATCTTAACACAGGGGTGTCAAACTGCCGGCCCACAGGCCGGTTTCATCGTACCAAAGCCACGCCCACCTCATTGCTGGCAATGCAAAAAGAGTCGTAATACGGCGCGACACGTCACATGACGTGGTGAGTTTGACACCCGTATCTTAACAGATTTCATGTCCAAACATATTTGCTAAGTTGGGTTTTCCTCCAAACTCACTCAAGCAGAATCACCCTTATAGTCCCACACCATATGGCTCTGTCTGGCCTTTTCTGTTTAACATATACCATGCCATGTTTGCTCTCTGTTTTCCACTGTTTAACAAATAACCATCCCAAGTACTTTCCTACCCAGACCAAATATAGAGTAGAATAGAATAACAGAGTTGGGAGGAACCTTGGAGGTCATCTAGTCCAACCCCCTGCTCAGGCAGGAATCCCTATACCATTTCAGACAAATGGCTGTCCAATCTCTTCTTAAAGACTTCCAGTGTTGGAGCATTCACAGTTTCTAGAGGCAGGTTGTTCCACTGGTTAATTGTTCTAACTGTCAGGAAATTTCTCCTTAGTTCTAGGTTGCTTTTATCTTTGGTTAGTTTCCATCCGTTGCTTCTTGTCCTCCCCTAAGGTGTTTTGAAGAATAGCTTGACTCCCTCTTCTTTGTGGCAGCCCCTGAGATATTGGAACACTGCTATCATGTCCCCCCTCGTCCTTCTTTTCATTAAACTAGACATGCCCAATTCCAGCAACCGTTCCTTATATGTTCTTTATATCTTAAGAAGAATACTGAACCTCTGGGACCTTTATGTTTGTATTTAATATTTATGTGCACATCCAAGTAAACCCCAGAGTCGAGGCAGTGGCAACAAGATGATTCTGAACCTCACCTTAAAACATGCTGCAAAGGCAAAGGTTTTCTTTGTAGTTATTGCTCTCATTGCAGATAAGAGCAGCTGCTTTGCTTTCTTTCCCACAGATATTCTTTTTCAATGGTAAATGAGTGACAACTAGTGACAGTTCATATTACTGCACTTTGGTCTATATCCATAATCTCAATTTGGAGGAGCCTTTGAGGCTAATAACTTGTATCACAAAACCATTGCACAGGGAAAACTAAGAACATGCAAAATATTCCAGATTTTTTTTTTACTTTTACATTTTAAATATCTGTTTCAATATCAGAAAATGGCTTAAGGAATTATAATATAGTGAGAACAGCAAGAACTGAACATATTTCAGTAGACATGTTGCAGATTCACAAAATGGAACTACTTAGAATCTCTTAGAATAAATAAATAATGCAAAATCTTTGCCAGTGTTCTTCAAACTAGTATTTCCAAGTATGTTGCTCATCACCTCCCATAATCCCCACTGAGCATGGCTATTGATCCATATGACTGAAAGACTCTGAAATCCATATCTGCAGGAAAACCATATTGGAGAAAACTGACTGAAAACACAACTTCACTGTTGTGTCATTCTAACTGCTGGATCCAACCAAAACTACCAAGTCCAATATTCTTATCAACCAGCAAGGATGCAGAGGCCCACTAAAAACTGGTTCATTTATTATCAGTCTTAAATGTTATGTATATTTCAGTACAACATCAGAAAAATACTGCAATTCCATTACCAATATAGTAATTATATAATAATTACTAAATAATTAGCACAATCATCACAATCACAATAGGCAAACATGTACAGTACATAAAATCTCAAAAACTTATTTTGAACCTCACTTTCTTTAGCATGCCCCATTTTCTAAGAATATTCAACAAGGTCAAAAGAAACAAAAGCGTTTCTTTAATTTAACATTAGATTATCTCACATACATACTAAATACAGAGTAAAATTACACTTCCATTTAATAGAAGCAATTTATGAACAAATAGCTTTTGTAGCAGAATTGTCTCTGACCTTCTCAGTCACATCTGGTAATGGCTTCTTACTCATTAAGTGATCAAAGAGGGAAAATTATAAAAGTCTTTCTTTTCAGTGCAAATGGTTGATACAACTCCATTTGAGATGATGATTTTATGAGAACATGGACAAGTTAAAAGCTTTTGCCAATACATTTACAGGCATGGAGCTGTGGTGGCACAGTGGTTAGAATGCAGTATTGCAGCCTAACTTTGGCCATAGCCAGCAGTTCGATCCTGATCAGCTCAAAGTTGATTCAGCCTTCCAGCCTTCTGAGGTCGTTAAAAGGAGGACGCAGATTGCTGAAGACAATATGCTGACATTTGTAAACCGCTCAGAGAGTGCTGTAAAGCACTATGAGTGGTATATAAGTCTATGCTATTACGCTAAGTTTCAATTCCTTAAGAAGTGAAGTCTGCCTCCAAGATTTCATAGAGTCCTACAGCAAGATGGCAAGAAGAAATCTCAACTGATCATTAACAAACACAACATGCAGTCACAACCTATACTGAACAAACCAAAAACAGCAGCAGCAGCTATTCTTTTCATTCAGATAAATCTCACCTATAAAACTGTTCAGAGTTGTCACAAAATAGAAAATAAATCAGCCCTTTCACTGAAGCAAGTGAAGTTATCTATCAATGTTCAGAAATAGCCAAACTGAGAGGTCACAGGAACAGAGTACATCCAAGTCTGTGATAATCAGCTGAGCAACTTGACAAATAGCTAAATTAGTTGGCATTCACTGCTTCATGTTAAGAGAATGACTGATGGTCATTTTTAGACTAGTAGACATCACTTGGTGGAAGGGTGGGAGAATACATTAGGAAAATCCACCAATTCCTTTCCTTAACATATCTCACATTAAAATTGTATGGAAAGCACCAATTATTGACTTTCTTCTTGGGTCAGAATAGACCTTGGCAATCAGGGTCAGCAAATATTGTGTCAGCTTACTTTTCCACCAGCTCAAGGACTGATGGATGGGCCTTGAACACAGAATAGGAGCTATGCCAAAAAGAACCAATTAGTTAAAAAAGAAAATGGGTGATGGATGGAAGGAAGAAATGAAGAGACCTTTAACAATTGAGCATAGTTTTCTGAGGGCTGTGATATCTAGCAGTCTTGTTCAAGCAGTTCTGGAAATCCTAGAATTCTTTGAAACTTCTTAAGTCCTCCCCTGCATGAAGATCAGTAATAAATCACAAACTTTCTTGAAAGACAGCTTGCTCAGCAGTGTTATTTTTCCTTTACAATCTGTAGCTGCAAGGAAATTTAGAGGAGCTCTTCCCAACTTTTAGGGTAGCTGGAACACTTGTACCATGGAGCAAAGGGGAACTCAATCAAACAAATTCTACTGTATGGGGCAACTGCTTATTATGTAAAATATGAAGATATGGAAATCAACGCACAAGCTCTGTCCACTCTTTCCAATGCCCGTACACAGTCTATAAAGGCTTCCCTATCTGATGAATGGGGACTGCAGCCAAGAAATTAAAAGACGCTTGCTCCTGGGGAGGAAAGCTATGGCAAATCTAGACAGTATACTAAAAAGCAGAGACATCACCCTGCCAACAAAAGTACGTATAGTCAAGGCCATGGTTTTCCCAGTTGCAATGTTTGGCTGTGAAAGTTTGACCATAAGAAAGGCTGAGCGCCAAAGAATTGAGGCCTTTGAACTATAGTGCTGGAGAAGACTCCTGCGAGTCCTCTGGACTGCAAGGCGATCAAACCGGTCAGTCCTAGAGGAGATCAACCCTGACTGCTCTTTAGAAAGCCAGATTCTGAAGTTGAAACTCAAATACTTTGCCCAGCTAATGAGAAGGACTCACTGAAGAAGAGCCTAATGTTGGGAAAGATTGAGGGCAATAGAAGAAGGGGATGACAGAGAACGAGGTGGCTGGATGGAGTCACTGAAGCAGTAGGCCTGAGCTTAAACTGACTCCAGAAGATGGTAGAGGACAGGAAGGCCTGGAGACATTGTCCATGGGGTCGCGATGGGTCAGACACGACTTTGCAACTAAAAACAACAAATCTGATGTATTGGCTGCCCTAGCTGGGATATCTATAACCTACAGACCCAAGACATTTGGAGAGCAGGGCAGGCCTAGAAAATAGCTGCATTTTATTTTATTTACAATGTATAAGATGCTCTATCCCCAATGACTCTGGGGAGGTTACAATTAAAATACAAACCATTCAAACCATGAAAAAGAATCATGGACAGCCTCAGAACAACATATGACCTAGGAAAATCCATCCAACAGGGATTCAATCTTCCGCTCTATTCCAAAATCTGGGAGAAGAGCCAAATCTCTAAGAACTTCCTGAATGCTGTCAGGATTCTTAGCTAGGGAAAAGGATTGGATAATGAACAAAACTAGAAAGAAAAATTTCCCTCAAAACTAAAAATAAGATTATTATCAGTATACTTCATACCAGAAATTGCAATGGGAATTTTAAGCTTAGGGAACAAAATATATCTCTAAATGTAGAATGCAATCAGGACAACCTTCCTTAGAACAGATTTGTATCCTAGCAGACACATGTTGTGATTTGAAAAACTTCCACCAAAATGCTTAAAACACTAAATTGTCCGATTACAGAAATAATTGCAAGCCAATTTGCCTGTATTCTAAAGGCAAGACATTAGATTGAAATGCAGCATGTTACCACTTTCACAGAGAAAATGAAATGTTTCCAATGCTTTGCTGTATGCAAAGAATATCAGGAAAAATTGCCGTGCACTTTCCAAAGCACAACAGATCTGTTCAGAGCTTACACAAGCTTAAGAGAATTGAGCCCTACTTAAAGTTAAAAACAAACTAGCAGAAGCAATTTCCAACAGCTTTCCTAGGCTTTAAATTCCATCACTCCTGTTCCAGGGCTAGTATACATTTCCACTGTGTTGAGAAAATGATTTTTATTTGGAAATTTGAGGGATCCAAAGCTCCTTTCACCACACCCAAGGACTGTTGTGATCTTTCTCCTGCCTTCTCTGATATCCAAGGTCTGCTGTTTGCATAGCAGTTGGGAGGTGATTTTGAAGGTTGGCTCAGTTGCCTTCTAGTGTCAGGCATCTTGGCTCTTGATCAAATCCGTTCTTTTACAATATTCCCGGGTTGTTCCATCAAATAGGGTGGCATGCTCCTAATCCTTTCCTTAGGGATTAAGGTTGCCATTTTATGAGTACTAGGAAGCGTGACTTTTCCATAGCAGCCCCTATCTTCCTATGCACCACCCTTCCCTTGAAATTTGGCAGGCCCTCATACTCCTAGCCTTCTGAAAAGCACTTGGCCTGGCTTTTCCCCCTAAGAGCTGGAATAGGGTAAGACTGACTTTTAAGAAGAGACTGGACAGTCAGTTGTCTGAAATGGTATAGAGTCTAGTGCTTGAGCAGAGGGTTGGACTAGAAGACCACCAAGGTCCCTTCCAACTCCATTATTCTGTTGTTATTATTTCTGACAAGAGGACTTACTGTAGACTGCAAGGGGAAATTAACTCTGATGCCAGGTTTTAAAGTTTGTGGTTTAATACATACAGTATACGCATACAGCATATTAATGGTATATTGATGGTGCTACCCAGGAGCTTGCTAGGAGCTACCCAGAGTTTGCTATAAGATGGGTGGCTATATAATCTTTTAAATAAGTGAAATAAAGTAAGGCTGCATCCTAATTTATTAGTACAATGCAATACTGGTCAAATAAACAAGTTTAAAATTAAAATGACAATAATCATAAGGATAAAGATATAGATGGATAATATTAAACCATGCACCTTCTAATTCTTTTCATTTTGCAGGTGTATATATATACACACACATACATACATACACATACACACACACATACATATATACATATACATACATATATACATACATATATAGGCATATATATATATATATATATATATATATATATATATATATATATATATATATATATATATATATATATATATATATATATATATATATATATATATATATATATATATATATATATATATATATATATATATATATATATATATATATATACACATATACAAGTGCAAAAATCTGGATGCCTGTAGGGAGCAGCAAAGCAGACATCTGGATGTTTGCAGCTCAGATCTGGAAGCCCTAATCTCAGTCATATAAACAACAAAGCCTTCAATGTTGTTTTTTAATGTTCACTTTCAATAAAAGCTTTTAAGATGTATATTCTCAGAAAGTATTACAGATTTTCCCATCAGCCACTATGCCAAGAAAATTAAAAATCATCTGTATATATAAAGACTAAAAATCATTTTCTCCTGTCAAAGATACTTGAAAAAGTCACTCATCCCTCACTGCTGAGCCTCTGAGAGAAATATGAAATACACATCACATTTTTTTAAAAAAAAAAGAGAAAGAGAGACTGTTAGTAACTTTAAGGACCAGCTCATTAGACAATATGTGGAATCTTATCAAGACAAAGTCAACTAAACAAACTGAAATTTTATGAGCATTACCATCTCTTGCCATTGATCACTCGAGCTGAGCAACAGTATCTTCAAAATACTGCAATTTCTGTTGCTAGAAGTGGAACATTATCGTTTCTGCAAATTATGCTTCTAACACTGTCTAGACACTAGAGGGCCTCAAACACCCACACCGTTTGTGCATTCATGTCTTAATATACACCTGTGGTTAATCGGTTTGACTTTCATCCAATCACCATTTATGTTAACAGGAACCTTTCCAAAACTAATGAGAACCTAAGAAAAGCTTTTTTTATGCAATATACAAAGGGAAAATTACCATAAGTAGGAAGTCTGAAGAGAAATGAAATCCTTAAGCAGAACAGCACAAACTGGATTTCTCTACCTTACAGAAAATTAAATCAGGCGAGTGCAGCTTTTTCTGGGTTGAGGGCCACACTCAATCATTGTGGTACACGTTGGAGGTCCTACTTTCCCAAATTATTTAGGAGCCGGGTTTTTTTTAAAAAACAAACAAACTATTTTTCATTTAAATGTGGTTGAAATTAAAGGTGTCTAAAGGAAGATGGCAGGTCAGGTTTATCAGAAGACAGGGTAAAGGAAATATGAACAGAAGCTATGTAGGCTTCGACCTGCTTGATGTTTGGATGGGACACCACCAGGAAATCTCAAGGTTATAGAAGCTGGGAAATTGGGGAGACATCCTGAAAGAAAAACAGTATTTCTGTACTGCTGCTAAGTAAGTTACACAGACATGGACGTGAAGTCACCAGAAGTCAAGCTCAACTTGAATAAAACCTTACCTCTTAAAATTAAATATACTGAGGAAAGAGATACTATTATTATAACAGCAGTAGTATGCAATTTGGTAAGAGTCTGTGAACCATCCTTGGAGGAGCTGCATTCGGCACTGATTAATGAGTGATGAGCACAAGCAAGTATGTCTGATGCCAGACTTACTGATGAGGGAGGGAGATAAAGTGACACATTCTTCCTCTTTCTGTGCGCAAGGGGCAAACCTGGTATGTAAAAGGAACCACGTGGCACAATTCCTTGTAAGACAGAGCAGGGGACTCCAGTTGTATCCTTGCATGCACAAGGGATTTCCTTTTCTGCAGACCATAGCTATACCTTACAAGAGTTGACGACACTATCCAGCAAGGCTGGGCCACGGGAAGCATTTGAAGAGGAGATGCATCCTGGTATAGGCAGCCTTACAACTCATCTCAGGCTGATCCGGCAAGTTGTATAAACCAGATTAATTCATATTTTCTTTTTTATCTCATGTCTTCAGTTTCTACTATTTCCTCCTTTTCTGTGCTTTACGTAATACAATTTCTCCGAAAAGGGAATAGCATGAAGGATGCATATATAAGCATAGTTATGTTTGTTTGGAGTACCTTGGTACAATTTTACAATTCACAGGGTTCCTGAGTTGCCATGCTTTGTGTACAAACTTTGTGTTCCTTGAGATACACTGAAATTAGAATTAGCTAGTGTAAAGGCCAGCTCTCTGGCATTGGCTCTTCCTAAGCCATTGTCTTTAGAGGAAAGGAATGAGACATACCTCAAAAATAAATGTCCCTTGGTAATAGTGCTTGGTTGAGCTGTCATTTCAATGCCTCAAATCCTATCTTCCAGGCTTAAAGCATAGGAAACAACCTCTGCCTAAGGAAAGTGCAGAACAGTGGTATCTGAATAGGGTTTATTGACGCTGTTCCCAGGTTTAACCTGAATAACAGGCTGCGAGAAGGTTGTGTGTTGAAGTCAACCCCTTTTCCAAAATATTGATATTGACAACCTGATGTATGGTCCTTTCAAAGGAAGCTTTGTAGTCCTGTTATTTTCCAGTGCAAGTTGGAGGAATCCAAAAAAATATCCCCCTTTGGCAGTAAAAAAAAAAAAAAAGCACAGAAACAAAAGAGGGGGACATCCCAGACCTGTTTCAAGTCACTTCCAAAATGACTGAAAAGCCCATCTAAGCACAAAACAGTCACTTTCAATGGAAAACACTTGCATTCAAGACATGTTTCAAACCACTAATTTTTAAAAACAGTATACCATCAGGAATGCAGGCTCTTCCTCCTCCTCCTCCAAAAAGTTATCTGTGAATTGAACATGTCATCTTATGTTTGCTGTTGAGAACAGCAGAAATTGTGGAAAACAAAAGAACGGGATGGAGGTGGTGCTGAACAGCATGGATTCCTTGTCTTTAAAGCTTGGTGCTTGAGGGAAGCTGCTTACTAATGAATTTTAGTTTTAAGGCTTTTTTAAACATCAAAACAGGGCTTCTTTCTTTTCTCTTTCCCTTCCTTATACACTCATTGCTTTTTTTCTCATCATCACTGTCCAGTTTTGTTCCTTCTTCTCTTCCCTTCCTAATGCAGCTACCCTTTCTAGATATGTACAAATGCACATATATCACATGTGCACACATTAATTGGCCAGAGATATATATCCAGGGATTGGCAGGTTTATAGCATGGATATATGGGGCATTTGGTGGGGGGAAGGCTGAAAATCCCTTTTTCTCCTGGAAGGTGAAAAGTATTTGTAATAGCTCCCCTTTATCATCTCAAAGCAGGAGGACTAAATTGTCCTATTAAAATTGAATCTTGCTAGCCACTTCCCGTATGAATTTTTCTCCTTGTTATCAAACTTTCAATAATTCTTTATCTCTTTCCAGTGCAACATGAGTTTTGTCCAATCCTAGACCTCTTTCTGAAAGCAGGGTCAAGTGACCAAAGCACCATTTCAGGACCATAGCACCATTTTTATAAGGACATATCCAGCTACTTTTCTGAGCCAATGCTATTTGAAATTTGCAATTTCAAAACTGAAGGAAACCAACTTCCACCTGTGTATGTTTTGTGAAGAACTATCTTACCAAGACTGTTACAGACTGAAAATAAATACTATGTTTCTTAGAGAGCTAAAGGCAATTGGAAAAAAGACATTATTAATTCTGCTTTTGTTTGTCTTCTTTTCCACCTAGTATCCTACAGTTTCTTAATATCAAAAGGGTGTCCTTTATCTCTTCTCTTTTCTACTCCCCAGAAATCTAGGTTTCTACCCAAGGCTGAAAAGAATTCTGATAGTTTTTTTTTATTTCCCAAAGGAGAGAATAGACCACTGATTACTAATCAGGTAGTAAAAAAAAAAAAATCTTCTCAGTACTTGACAATTGTCTCTGAATTCAATCATCTCTGAATTTTCTCAGTCTATTCTCACATTCAATATTTAGATTGTTAAATCAATGCAGAACTCCCAGTTGGGGCCTCATGATCTCTCCCCATCTGACTTTTAAAGATATTTTTTTTTCAAATGAAAAAAAACCAATAGCAGCAGCCTCCTGCTTAATATACAAGAATGCCTCTGGGTTTCACATGACCCCACAGGCATTCTTACAAAACAAAAGGAATTGGTTGCAGTTCATTGGTTTATTTGGAAGTGTACCCAATTCCTCATTCTTTCCCAAGAATAAAATCAAGCTGGGGATTTAACAGCTCTGAAAGTTAACATCCAGGGATGCAGGGAAGGGAAGATGCCTGCATGAACCTAAAGTGGTCAGTAGACAGTGAGCTAATCTCATTTTTAAATGACTGGTGAAGCTGGTCAAATTATATCCATGGCAAAATTGTCAAAAGATTATTGCCTGGGGGAAAATATTTTAAGATGCCTGCTTTAATATCAGAATATCTAGAGAATATTTTAAGATTATTCATTTTTAAGTATAATTTGGACAAAAAGAATCTCATGAGAAAATGACAAGATAAAGAGGCTGCCGAGATATTATTGTGCCATGCTAGGTACGTGTGAGAAAAGACTCTCAGACAGCTATTGCCAATAGCACTTATCCCATACTCTCAAACTTCAAATGTGTCCACCAATGCAAAATGATTGCAGTTTCAGACTATTTTATCTTCTTGATCTTTGATTTGATTTGCCTAATGTTCTGGTGAACTCAACATTTGTATATTATTCTCTGACTCTCAGTTAGTCTAATAAATATATTTGCCTAATATGGGTTTCAAATTATCTACTCTAATGAATTCATCCCATTACAGCTTCCACCATATAGATGTTGCAGATATTATATTGTTGCAGGTATAAAACAAACAAACTAATGAACGTAATCAGTAGGACAAATGAACAAATTCATATACCAGTGGTAATCTGTCTTCTCTCATATCTTTATCGCTTCTCCCAGAAAATATTTCTTTTCTTTTCTCTCAAACTATTTCTTTAAATATCTGCAGACTTTTGCGGGTTTGGAATGATCTGAATTTCTAATGTAAAAGAGAAATGCATTTATAGACTGTGCTTATAAAAGACAAAGTACCAAGAAGAAGAAAAAGAGGAAGAAAGCATAAAGTCAACACACAGTTTATTTTCAGCAGATCACCTTTAGGATTGTAATCCATCTTGACATGAGGCACAGTTCATTTGCCAGTTTAAGGCCATTTATCATTTAGCTAAAAATCACTGCTGCATGAAGAAAGTATGCTGCAAAATATTTATTTGCAGACTTTTATACATTAATTTACAAAGACTGATGTGTCACAAGAAAGCATAAACCTTTGTTTCGACTGGACAGAAATCCACATTTCTTTCAGAAGCCAGAATTTGTTGGACATTGCAAAGAAAAAAATATATACAATTTACTAAATCTTAATCAAAAATATATTGTTCATTATTAAACTTCAATTAAACTAATTTAAGTTTGCTCTCTTTACCTATACAACATTATCAGACAACTGACAATACTAATTTATTTAACTTCAGCATCCAAAAACATAACAACAGAATAAAAGAGAAAAGAAATTAATATAATGGAAGATTTTGAAAACCATTTTATTGTGACTCAAATAATAACATCAATTCAAATGTAATCCTTGATACCACTTTCCGAAGATGTTGTGGACACATGAATTATTTTGATTTATTCTGTCAGTTTTAGAGATCAAATCAAGGTATGGGAAATGACCTTGATTTGTCTAGAGCAGGATTTCTCAAGCATTATGATACCCCCTATCATGATAAATGAATTTGTGCAAGCTTCTCATGAATAAAACAATGGGGTTAGGAAATGGCCAAGAAAAGAAATATATACTTGCTTACAGATTTGTGACTTTCATCATACTTTCTGGACTTGGACTTAGCTTTATCAGTACCATTTTACTTTTTCCCTTGCTATCTACAAGAACTTTCCATTTTGAATGGCTAGAAACTTAAAATAATGCATACAAATCCTGAACTTTGCCGATAAGTAGAGATTCTCCAAAGATTGTGAGTATGCTACTATATTTCACACTTAAAATTACAAACCAGAGCCCATAGGTTTAACCATCTCTCAATGCTCACTTGACAAATGGGAATCCACTGCAAACTGATGCAGGGAAAGCAGAGCCAGATTTTCACAATGTTCCTTCTGTGCTTGCACGCAACTGCAGCTTTAAAAACACACACACACACACAGAGAGAGAGAGAGAGAGAGAGAGAGAGAGAGAGAGAGAGAGAGAGAGGGAGGGAGGGAGGGAGAGAGAGAGGGAGGGAGAGAGAGAGAGCGCACATTCAATTGAGAGAGAGAGAGAGAGAGAGAGAGAGAGAGAGAGAGAGAGAGAGCACATTCAATTGCTTGCAACCCTCTTGGAGGATCACAACTCCCAGTCTCAGTATTCCTGTCTTTGGATATTGTTATCTACAATAGCAAGGAACAGATACCTGTTATACTAGAAAAGCAGAACGAATGCCTGCAAATTGGAATATCACTTTTATGTATTAGTAGAGGCTTTTTTATATAAAGAATGAAAGTATATACAAATCTCTCTGGAAAGACTTATAGATTTATCTAAAGCAAAGGAATGGTGATTGCAAAAAACTGACAAACCCAGCCTTTTGGTGGTTGGAGGAGGCTGTTAAGATTTGGAGGGAAGAAAAATCCCACAGTGAGGATAAAGATGCAACACAGCATTCCACTTGGAGCAGTTTCCTCCCTTCAAAGCATGCTTCTATACGTTTTAAGACTACTTTAAGCGGCTTCTAAGTGAGGACGTATGTGGTTAGATGTCCCTGCAAACATCTCTGTGAGCAGGGGCACACAGGGGCCAAGCAATTAAACTTCTACTAGATTAACTAGACCAGACCTTCCCTTGGTGAAGCCATGTTGGGTATTCTTGAGCAAGATCTGTCTCCAAATTTTTGGTAATTTTATCTTTAACATCCACGATCTTCCCCCAAAACAGATGGTAAGCTGATGGGCCTCTACAGTTTCCTGGATCTCCCCATGAGCTATGCTGGTGACATTCCAATCTTCAACTACATATGCCAAGTACAGAAACAGGTTGCATATTTTAATAAGGAAGTCCAGAATCTCAGCTTTATGCTCTTTAATAACCTTTGGTTGGATACCATCAGGGCCTGGTAATTTTTTGATGTTCAATTTGTCAGTGGGGCCTAGCACTTCTTCTCTTGTCACCACTACATGGCTCCTGAGAATATGAGCTCTGGCTCAGCGATCAGGCCCAATTTTTCTTCTGTCCAGACAGAAGAATCCATTCATATTCTCTGAATTTGCCTTTTCTCTTCATAGCATATTTTTGACTCCTTCAACCAAGGGACCAATGGTCTCCTGGCTGGTTTCCCACTTCTAATGAATTTGAAGAATCTGTTATTATGTCTCTTGGCAATATACTCCTCAAATTTTCTTTTTCCCTCCTTCATTTTGTATTTTGTTTGTCAGAGTTGTATCTTCTTCATTGGGGCAGGACTTCCACTTCTAAATGATACTTTCTTGTTTCTAATAGCTTCCTTTATAGTGCTAGTCAACCATGCAGGCCTCTTTTTGGGTTTTGGAACCATTTTCCTAATTTTAAGAATACAGTTACCTAAGTCTCTATTACTCACTTTCTGGGGTAATACCTCTATTGGCAAGCTTTCTGAAATGAGCTTACTGTTTCAGCCTTCCCTTTCAGTTTCTTCTTAACGTCTTAATTTTGAAAAATCCCCCTTTTTTCAATCAAATAACTTGCTACATGGGTCATCATTTCTTTGAATATCAATTTTTTATACAATATGGTCAGTAGTCCAATTTGACTACACATACATCTGTCACCAAATCCTGCATAATGTTTAACGGTGAGTCTAGTATTACCTCTTCCTTGTTTATTCCATGACCAAGTACTATAGCGTAGTACTTAGGTTTTTTATAGTACCTAAGAATTTTTCTTCTCTGTAATGATTTGAACAAACATTGACCTGGTCAATGTGTGGGTAACTGAAATCTCCCAGGTTGACTTCATGAATACCACCAGGTTATAAAGTTGTTTGACCAACCCCAATATAACTATTAGTAATGAAGACCATCCAAACGCTATTAATGATCAATCAAGGACAGATTAACAAACCCAACTAACTAGTAGGAATCCAGCAATTAGACTGTTATTCCTACTATCTTTTACCATTGGCTACACTGACTACACTAATAAGAGTTGGACTTTAACATCCAAAATAACATCTTAAAGTACAATTACTTTTTTCATCTATACTATCAGCACTTCCATTTTATTCTTTAGTCCTGCTTTCCTCTTCAAAGGTTGGGATCAAAACTTCCATAATTCTCAGCTAATTTGTTTTGATCTCAATACAATAGATTAGGTAAAAGTGGCTGAGTTATGTCACAATCTAGCTCCGTCCCATTTCAGCTACCTAGGCTTTCTCCAAATCTGAAACAAATGTGTTGTGAAAAGGAGTTAAACTCCTTACGTTATTCAACAACTTCTGGCATTTCTCCTATAAAAAGAAGTTAAGATATAGTTGTGCCACTACTATCACTGGGAATGTGGTATGAAACATAATATTATTAGAAAATCTGAAGTGGACTTATTTCCTTATTTATTCCTCTGTAAATTTATATTTAACCATGTAGTACAAAAATATAATCATCTACTTTATCCGTTACAGGGGCTAAATATTTCCCAATCATTTTTAGATATCTCATGATTGACTACAGAACAGATGGCTAAGCAGAAACTCTTGAAAATGTTCACTTTCAGAATTTTTAAACACACAAGCCATGAGTAAAAACGAATTACTTATACAACAACAAAGTACCAAAATATTTAACAGCTATCCAGCCAATTATTATTAAAGATTCTTAGAAACCTAACAATAAAAATCAACAACAAAGTCACTGTAATATTAAGCTAACACATTTAGTGCAAGCAAACAAAAATAAAGCAGCTAGTAGGAACATCATGCCATCTGAATAAAAGCACTAAAGATGCAAAATAAAAAAGCATTACATTGACAATCAGCGTCTCTCAAAGTTTACTTGAGAGGATTGGTAAATCTCTAAAAAAAATAGTTGCTAAAGGTTATTTTGTTTTCTTCCTCTCTTTTCAGGTCATCAATTTGAGGATTATGATTTGGGATTTATCTTTAATGTCAAAAGCACTCAAACTATTTTAAGTAAAATTGTAAAAACAGTTGGGTGTCTGTGAAAGTGTTTTGTGGTAGAAAAAATAACCCCTAAATCTTTGATTACCTGAAAGAATGCATTTATAAAATGGAATCTAGTCCATAAAACATATAATTTTATTGCTCTAATTTTATTGTCTTTTACATGTCGTAGAATTATTATTCTTGTTATGGAACTTATGTTTGACATTCTTTACTCTCTCAGGATGATCTAACTTCTAACATGGTAGGCTGTATCATTTTTAACAAAATCCCATTCATAATTACAACACTGAGGAAGATATTTATAAACCCTTGCAAGGCCTTCAGAGGGAAAATTTATAGTTGTTCATCCTAAAAATGAACTTTGCTCATATTATTGTCAATATATTTCAAAGATCTAGAAGGGACTAGGTAGGCCATCAAGTCCAACCCTCAGTTTTCTCCAAGACTCCAAATTAAAAATATATGACAGATCTAATCAGTAAAAGTCCACCTCATCTATAGATAATTGATTTCAGTGTCAAACAGCTTTTACCAGGAATGGGGGAGTGGGAGCAGAATGACAAAAGCACTGTCATAACAAGCCCTGCTCCCCTTTTTGTATAAATACTGACATCACGATATACCCCCAAGAGAGAAGATCTTGTGATATCACAGCAATGGTTTCATTATTTCAACAAAAGTAGCAAGATTCTGTGGATGTGCATGATTCTTTACCGTTGGAAAGTTTTCCCTATTATACAACCTTCACCTGACTTCCTGTATCTTAAAGCCATTATTTCACATCCTAATTGTGAAATGATAAAAGAGAAGACTTGGCATTCTTCTGTATGACATTCCTTCAAGTATTGGAAGAGTGCTATCATATCTTCTTCTAGCAATTGCAATAGCACTTATACTTATATACCACTTCACAATGCTTTACAGCCCTCTCTAAGCGGTTAACAGAGGCAGCATATTGCCCCCCCACAACAATCTGGGTCCTCATTTTACCGAAGGATGGAAGGCTGAGTCAACCTTGAGCTGGTGAGACTCGAACTGCCAAACTGCTGGCAGCCAGGAGTCAGCAGAAGTAGCCTGCAGTACTGCATTCTAACCACTGCGCCACCACGGCTCTTCTATCTTCAAAATTCATGGGTTCCAATGATTTAACAGGTTAGTCAATAAAACTTTTTAACTTTCCAATGTTTAAAGTATGTAAATTTAACCTCTGAAGAATAATAACTTCCCATTTTATTAGACGCCTGAACAAATATATGTGAAGTGACAAATTTACAAGAACAAGACATATTTACAAATGTAATATACCATAGAGGCTGCAAATTATTCTTCGCAATGTCACACACTTTCGTTCTCCACCAATTTCAACCATTAAATATAAGCATTTTTTTACTATTCAACAGAAAATAATTTAAATGTGCTAGGTGCAAGGTGTAATAAATAAATGAAACATACAATATCAACTAAACAGTTAAACCAATGGAGCGAAGATAAAATGAATATTTCAGAATAGGCTAATTTCCTCAAAGTGGATCAATTTGTAAACTAAGGCAATAAAACAGGCTGAATTGAGGTCAAGCATTCTGAACTAGCAAGGAAAGGAAAGAAAAAAGTTAAAACATATTAGCAAGTGCACTTTGTAATCCAACTATTTTATTCAACTTTAGACACATCAACTACATTAAACTAGCTCCAAAGGCTAACACGTAGCCTGTATAAAAAATTGCATCTTAGATCAAGACTACATTAGCCTAAATTAGCCATATCTTAATCCCATTCAAAATAATGGGATAACAATGACTAAATTGCACTGGTTACCAGTGGACTTTCAAGTGCAATTCAAACTTGCCAGTTATCACCTTTAAAGTCCTTCAAGGCATAGGGCCTCGATGTTCAAGAGATCATCAATCTCCTTTGTGTCTGGCTATCCTGTTTGATCTGACAGAGTTAGCATGCTCCAGACGGAATGGGACAATTCACCACAGCCAACTCACCGCTGGACAATTTAACAATTCAATTTAATTATTTAAAATAAATTAAAAATATTTTCATTTTTGTCATTCACATTTCATTTTGTCCCTCCTTTTGCATCCATTCTTTAATTATTCTATTCCACCATTTCTTTGATATTAGTGTAAATCTTGTCCTGCACACGAGTTGACCATGGCGAGTTGGCTGTGACAATTTGCCATGGCAAGTTGATAAAACAGTATCATCTCATGACATCCAGCAAGCAGGCCTTCTCTGTGACTACTCAGCCTCCTAAAACAGCATTTCTCCTGCATGGACTTATTCAAAAAAGCTCTTTGAACCTGGACTAATATGGATGGCAGCTTTTGTAAGAGCATTCTTGTCAATGTGGAAACATTTTGATTCTTCTGTGTCACTTAGCTTTTGTTGAATCATTGTTTTAGCGATTTTTAATACTGTATGGTGCTTAGAGACTTTTGAATTGGGCAGCCTTGTCAATTAAAGTCTGATATAATTGGAATCAGAGTCTAAATGGAATTAAAGCATGGCTAACAATGTTTCCAGATGTAGCTTAAATTATGCAATCATCCTTTTTCATTCAAAAATTTTTTACCTGGAGGACAGATAGGATACTTCAAAAGATATCATTTTTCCACTGAACTTTCCTGTATTTTTCCACTACTGTACCTGTTCCATTAGTTTTCCTATTAAAAAAATTACATAGAAGAGACAGAATAGCTTGATAATGTTTATAACTGGTAACACAAGGAGGATTCTATTAATAAATATCTGTAGTCTGGGCACACATACACATACACATATATTATAATCCTATAGAACAGCTGAGGAAACTAAGAGGTCACATTATGTGTCAGATTGTCAAATATTGCCTGGGAGAGATAATGGCCATGAGTTACATTTCAATGATAGGAAAGTAAATTACACCCATTCATACAAATAGAAATAATCTACCCAAAAGTCTTATAATGCATCATTGGAATTGTCTGAAAATTAGTTTCTTTCCCTTTTCTCCCAGACCCCCTTCTATTTTTCTGTTATTCAGCTTGCAGGAAGATTATTCTGGGTGTACTTTTTACAGCAAATGCACGGCAAGAGAGATAATTTCTTCTAAATGTTCTGAAACCGTTTTTTTTCCTGAAGTTCAGAGCGCTGGAGGGGGACACTGGCAATGAGGGCCACCAGCAGCTGGTTGTCCAATGAGAATGCAGAAACCATTGCCAAAGTAGAATGCGTCAATCATCTGCATTTTAATTAGCAGCAAGAGGCTATGGCAACTGAAAAACACTTTCCAGCTATGAACACCTGCAGGCATCACTGCAGAGAACTGCCTGCAAAAGCCCAGTGCAAAAGATTTCATAGCCAGTGCTGGAGCCCAGGAGTCATTTTTGCTATGTGCAGGTGTGTGAATCACCTGTCTGAATTAGGGGGAGGAAGGAGTGAACATTTTTTCTCTCCTAGAAAATATTTGCCAAACCACTTTACATTTAAATGGAACTTGTTTGTGGGTATTATTTTGCTAGTCATGTTGTATATTGTTCTTTTCTTATTGCATCGCAAAGTCGTCTTCAAAATATTTGGCTCTCCTCTTTACTTTTTGAAAGGTATGTTTGGTTGTTGTTGACATTTTGTTGTATCTTTCCCAAATTAATTTGATCAATCCCAGATACTGTAAGGTGAAACTGAATTTTAAAAAATATTTCAACCAAATGTCCAGCCTATTTTTAGAACATACTGCCTTGCCCATACTGGTAAAATGACAAAAAGGTGTGACCATATTAGTTCCCTTCTATGATTTTCAGTATCACCATCCAAGGTATCCTTCCTAAACTAGCTTAAGGAAGAAAAGTGGGAGCACTCTGTATTGCATTGATTTTGCCTCTTTTGTGGGTGATCAATTCCAGAAGATAATGCTGGAGGATGACTAATGTTATTATTGCACTATGGGGCATTTAGAACTTTATTTTACAGTATTTTATCCTCCATAGTTTACAACATATAGAGTAAACTGCTGAGAATGATCATTTATTCACTAAGGAGGGAAAGTACATCTACATTGTCTCTCGCTAGGGAAGATAGTTTCTGGTTAACCTGGTCAAGAGGGTTTAACTAGAGTCTAAGTAAATGGAAATTTTATTTACTTATTCCATTTATATGGCCACACATCTCAAATTCATGACTCTGGATAACTAACAATAATTAAAAGATAAAAAAGTGTAAAAATACAGAAAACAGTTTTTAAAATACATATATACCACAGCCAAGATAAAAAAAAAAAAACCACCAGTGCATATCAGCACAACTATTGCACCAGCTGTAATGAACTGTGAGAATAACCTTGGGAGACGGGAGGAAGAGCTGTAGCCATGGCAACAGTCAGACAAGAGATGTCTCAGCCCACAGAAGGAATGAGGGAAAACATCTCAGAAGGGACCCTCCCCTACTTCTCTGAAAAATAAAGGCAAGGGGAGAGGAGAAGGGCTTTCAGAGTAAAAAGATTCTCTTATTGTAACTTTACGATAAAGGTAATGTCAGTAATCATGGTGTTGGTTTCTTGCCTTGATTGCTCGAAGGGCTGACACAGGATCAGGTACGTATCCAGATCCACAGGCTTAGCTACAAATCAGGTGTTTAAGCCCCCAAGAAACACTAAAATGGTTGGAGCCAATCTAATATCTGGGGGAATGAGGTTCTAAATGATGGACATCACAGCAGAAAAGGCTCTCTTCCTGAGCCCCACCAGACTGCACTCCTTAATATTCAGAATTTGGAGCACGCTCTTCCTGATGGGCCTAATGGGGCAGATAGACATAGTTAGGAGGATTCAAATAACCCAGTCCCATGCCAACTGAAGGATGACTGGTAAATAATGAACTCGCAAGTAGTAGGTTTAATACAGCAGCAAAGTGAAGTGCTTCAGAAATTATAACTTTAACAAAGAAAATACAGAAATAAAAAGTGAAACTGAACACAGAAAATATAATCTGCTGTCTTAAACATCTCTACACTAATGCACAAAGTATGGGTTAAAGTAAAATAGGCTAGATCTCATGAAGTACAAAACAAGTAGCACCTGAAAGCAGGACAAGAAGCAATGGATGGAAACTAATCAAGGAGAGAACCAGCCTAGAACTAAGAAGAAATTTCCTGACAATTAGAACAATTAATCGGTGGAATGACTTGCCTCCAGGAGTTGTGAGTGCTCCAACAATGGAGTTTTTTAAGAAGAGACAACTATTTGTCTGAAATAGTATAGGGTTTCCTGCTTGAACAGGGGGTTGGACTAGAAAACCTCCAAAGTCCCTTCCAACTCTATTATTCTATTATTCTGTTAAATATAGTATAACAGGGATTATATACATATGGCTGGGTGAATCCAGTGGAACATGGAGCTGGATGGGTATACTTCATTTCTAAGGAACAGGAAACAGGAAAGAAGAGTTGCTATAGCACTGTATATCAGGATTAAACTCACATGTACATCCCTTCAACTGATGGTACTTTGAAGACTGAAAACAACTGGGCTAAAAGAGCAAACTAACAGAAGCGTATCTTGCTAGAAGTCTGCTACAGATCACCAATCCAGTCAGAAAAAGAAGATTTATTAAAGTCAATAACTTAAGCCACAGAAAAACATGAACTGGTTG
Source organism: Protobothrops mucrosquamatus (assembly GCF_001527695.2). Classification (NCBI taxonomy): domain Eukaryota; kingdom Metazoa; phylum Chordata; class Lepidosauria; order Squamata; family Viperidae; genus Protobothrops; species Protobothrops mucrosquamatus. The sequence continues at coordinate 39,193 of NW_015387262.1, read as the reverse complement.
TGATGGGAAATTTCAACTGCCCAGATATTGGTTGGAAAACTAATTTCACCAAATATAAGGTGTCATACCAATTCCTCATTTGTACTGGAGATGTATAGTACAGGCATAAGGTATTTACTTCTTGGATTTGGTCCTTATAAACAGGGAGGAGTTGATTAAATATATTAAAACACTAATTTTCAATGCAAGTAAGCACGTGTTGCTAGAGTCACTGATTTTAATAACAAAAACTTAGAAAAAAGTTAATCACAAACTTGTATTTTAAAATGTCCAATTTTAATAAATTAAGATAAATAGGAAAGAAGCAACCACCGGAAGAAAATCTTAAAAGCAAATTTGTTGTGCCATGTCGGGACTTCTAAAAATTAAGGCTAGCAGAGTCTCAAGCAATGCCAGTGAGGAAGAAAACCAGGAGACATCTAAGAAGCTAATGTGGTTTGATAGGCATCTCACAAAGGAGCTGGGACTAAAGACAGATGCTTATTCAAAGGGAAGGATGGGCCAACAAAGTCTATGAAGTTCTTTCCTATTTATCTTAATTTATTAAAATTGGACATTTTAAAAAGCAAATATGACAAGTTTATTTTATTTATTTGAAAGATTTGTATGGCTGCCCATCTTAAAAAAAAGCTCTGGGCAGTTCACCATAATAAAACTCCAAACTATTGTGCGGAATATTTATAACTCAGGGTTGAACTGTGGAATCCTTGAGGCTCTCTGAGGTTGGTTGCTTTCTGGCAGACATTTCATTACCAAACTAGGTGACATCATCAGCACACTGATGATGTTGCCTAGTTTGGTAATGTCTGCCAGAAAACAACCAAGCCAAACAGCATCAAGGACCCCACTACAAAATATAGAAAATGTAAAAACATAAAATTGTAATACAAAACCAAACCCAGGCACCTCAGACACCCTCTTGGGATGTTCCAACAACCAATAGGGCTCCTTGCTTGTTGCAACTAAATATATATTAACAGATAACCATGAAAAAGCAGAGGAACTCAATTCCTACTTTGATTCTCTCTTTACACTCAAATGAAATGCTGATTTGAATAGTGTACATAGGAAATGAACCAAGGGAGAAGAGGGAGGCAAGATTTACAAGTCAGTAAGGAAGTGATAAAAAATCTTCTAACTAATTTAAATACCTTCAGGTCTTCAGGTCCTGATGAATGAAATATACCCTCAAATAACGAA
>NW_015387262.1:34607-37815 GCF_001527695.2 Protobothrops mucrosquamatus | reverse complement strand
ATTCACCGCTTCTGGAGGCAGGTTGTTCCACTGGTTAATTGTTCTCACTGTCAGGAAGTTTCTCCTTAGTTCTAGATTGCTTCTCTCCTTGATTAGTTTCCACCCGTTGCTTCTTGTCCTGCCTCCAGGCGCTTTGGAAAATAGCTTGACTCCCTCTTCTTTGTGGCAGCCCCTGAGATATTGGAACACTGCTATCATGCCTCAATCGCATCTCCCCCTTTGACAGAGGGAATGTTAGGGTTATCTGCCTTGATTTCAACAAAGCATGCGACGATCCCCTTGGCATTTTTACTGGCAAATTGTTAAAAGTGTGGCTCTTTCTAAACACTGGATTAGTGCTGTTTTGAAATATGAGTTCAATAAAGATAAGTCACAGTTAATGCATGTTTGAATAGTGCGATATTCAATTTAGTGTGAACTATAAATTAATACCACATTAGTTCATTTGGCCTTCTTCATTAGTAGACCTCTGAGTAGATTCAAGGATCAACAATCTATCACTGACATTACTACATAAAAACAAAGCTGAACTAAAGCAGATCAACTGGGTTCTAGTCCAGGTACAACTGTGGCAGGCTACATAAGTTCTTGCTGAACTACAACTTCTGAAACCTTCAGCTAATATGCCCAATAGTGAAGGATGCTGAGTACTGTACGACAATAATTTCTGGGACTTACGGTTCAGAAATCATTTTTAAAATCCTAAGAGTCAGTGACCTTATATGTAAGTATTTGATCTATCCTCTTCTTAAAATGTCAAGCACCATGCAGCTGGGCAAGACCAAACAAGCAAAAAATATACAACATTGATTAGGATATATTTAATGCTTATCTGGAGAAAATACAGAATCTTGGAAACTATAATAGAATTTTCCAGGCTCATTTGCAGTGAGTTAGTTAAAGTTGGTTGAATATTTTGAACTGCTTTACCTCATCTCATCTGGACTTAGTTGCTTTTATGAGCTAACTGTCAACTGATTGAGTAATTGAGCTGGACAGTCCTTTATCTTGTGGTCAGTTGTCTTGCAAAATATTTTCAATAGTCCTTTGCTTGGCCAATGTACTGTGCATATTTCTGGATCAGCCAGGATTTAAACAAAACAAAACAAAACAAAATGCAACTAGTTCACACTACCCCAAAAACAAAAATCTCAGCCCAAACACTGTGTTTTGTTTATTAAACATTTCTTTTCCTTGAGTTAAGCTTTTCCCTTAAATATGGAGAGGCAAAAACATCCATATCAATCCTGAGTGTAAGTCCTAGGCATGAAATGTAAGACTATGAAGAATTAATCTGTAAAGTATGAGCAGATATAAACATGTTAATTTTTTTGGTCTTTATCACATCGTTTCTGTAAGTGACATGAAAAAAAATAGCTAGACTGTTCCATCAATGTTATTGTTATAGGCTGAAGTATACTTGCTATTACAAAAGAGAGCTTCTTGAATACAAAAATTACTGCATCTAGCACAAAAGAAATGGTTTACTGATTACAAAAAAGAACGAAGAAATATTGTAGTGCCAAAGACAAGAAACTTAAAAAGGAAATGAACAAAATTTTGTTACTATTTCAAAGCACTCGTTTATGTTTTTTTCCTGTGGGAAAATATCACTTAAATGAAGAGTTCATTCTATTTTTCTTAGTTTCTAGGGAAAGGTAATATTAATTTACAGCACTAACTGTGTCTTATAATTCTGTGTAGTACTAAAATACATAAGCCTTTCTTTCCTCAAGCAGTGTTACTACTGGCTACCACTTGAAATACCCACTCCCACCATTTTAGGATTGTTAAAATGAATGGAGGGAACATTGCATGTGGTTTCTCTTATTTCTTGCTGAAGCATTTTCTTTTAGAATGTGTTCTGATAATCAGGCTGTTTTGGATTTTATGCAAAGCAAATTTCTCTTTTATGTGCTGAAATGCCTCAGTAATGTTGACAACCCTACAAATTCATACATTTTAAACAGAACAATTCCTTTCTGGGTCTCTGAAATCAATCTGCTTTTTTTTAAGATATGCAAGCAATGGATACATAATCACAGGCAACTAAGAGGAGGTTTACCTCCTAATTTAAAAACTGAGATCATCATATGAATATACCCTTAGAATATGAAGCAGTGTGTTGTAGATAGCACAATGTACATATTCTTGGGTCTATCCAGAACACCAAGTCATGATATGTTTTGTTTGTTTCTGACCTAGTAAAGTATATGGACATTTTGGCTTATAAATCATGAGTTATAGCTACAAAACACATTTTCCTGCAAAAAATAAGGGACAAACCAGGAAAAGGAGCAAATTGGAATTAGGCTCATAAGGATTTTAAAAAGGTTTATGTTTATAGGTTTGCTTTACAAAGGAAAATTCAAGAACAAAACCACAAAAATAAATAATTAAATAAATCTACAAGAGAACTTTTTGAAATAAAGGGCTGCCCTTTATAATGACGGTTACGTGGTCACTGCAGTTATAGCTTGTTGGGAACTCAGCCAACTGTGCTTTTTTCATAAATCATGATTAGAAATCAAGGCTTATGTATGATGACTATGTGGCTACAGAAAAAGCTTAGTAAAGATCTGAAAACAAAAAGGACACTATAAGCAGTGAAACAAGGGTCAAACCACAAAGGAAGGGATTAGACAGGTACTCTTGAATCTCAGGGCTTCTGTCAGGAAAGCAGAAACTCAGAATGAACTCAGTTAACTAAACAGACTAACAACATCTTAAAGAGTTGCCTCAAAGATGTTCAGAGCGAAAGAAAAAGAACTAGAATATCAACTGCACCATGAAGATAGAATGATGCTAACAAGTAACAAAAAAAGGGCTACTCAATTATTTTGGACCAGACTTCCTCAATCAATGATTCAGTTGGAATTCATAAGACAAGAGAAACAATAGGAATAAATAGTACAAATTTACAATGACATTTAAAGCTAACATTGGCACCAATGGCCCAGACTTACTTATTTAAACTGACACATCTCAAGGCCTTCCAGAAGAGCCTGAGTTTTATCATATCTGAAAAGCCATGAAAAATGGAGTCAGCTTCACCTCCAGAGACAACCTTTTGCATAAGAGGGGGTATCTCTGCAGCAAATCCCTGACATCAGGTCCTCTCCCACCATACTGTATATCTGAAACAGGGGGAACTCTGAGCAGAAGCTCTCTGACTGTACAGATCAGGCAGACTGGATCTATTTGAGAA
>NW_015387262.1:31051-34385 GCF_001527695.2 Protobothrops mucrosquamatus | reverse complement strand
GTTTTATCATATCTGAAAAGCCATGAAAAATGGAGTCAGCTTCACCTCCAGAGACAACCTTTTGCATAAGAGGGGGTATCTCTGCAGCAAATCCCTGACATCAGGTCCTCTCCCACCATACTGTATATCTGAAACAGGGGGAACTCTGAGCAGAAGCTCTCTGACTGTACAGATCAGGCAGACTGGATCTATTTGAGAAGGAATGCTGATAAGCTAGCTGGTGATATATAGGCAGGGAGACATGATAATTAACTCTCATCTTTATCTTATAGAAATATTGTGAAAGGGCTTGAAGTGGATGGTTTATACAAAGAAGCTCACCAACTGAGCACGGGGCTAGATTTCATGGCCTAAAAGGCCCCTTCTAACGTTGATTCTATGATGTATAAATGCAGCCATAGAAAAAAAAATACTGCCCCACTACATTTAGTTATCAAAATCCTCATTTTCTATTTCAAATTAAAGCATTAAGATAGGAGCAATCAGTACCTTGATGTTTCTGGAAACCTATTTTTTTTAATTTGATTAAATCTTTGTATGTAAGATCAAAAGCTCTCCTAAACAAGATATCTATCAAGTTACATGGAGCACTTGAAAAATTATTATATATAAAATTATTGAAAATTGTCTCTGTATATGGCTGATGGATCCTCAACAGTAGTAAAGCTGGCCAACTTGATATAATCTCACAAGGAAAGCAGTAGCACCATTCATTAATGTTTGGATAGGAAATCACCAGGAAATCTCAGGATTTTAGGCCAGATTGGAGGAAATAAAACATATCCTAGGAAAAGGTGATGGCAAATCGTTTCGGTTCCGCTGCTAAAGAACTTACATAGATGTAGTCATAAAGATACTATGAGTTGAGCCATGCTTAGAGATTGCCTTTATCTCACATAGGTGGTCTCTGATGTCTTTCTTACTTATGAGATCAGAGGCCCCCATCATCCAATTTTTACTGAGCTTGTTTCATTTGATGCATTTTAAATAGTGTTATGTCCTTCGGGGGGGGGGAGGAAAAAGAATAGAATCTTCAAGTAGGCAAGGTCAGAAATTAGGAGCAGCCAGGTTTTCAAGATGGTTCTTTGTTTCTGTAGAGCAGTGGTGGCGAACCTATGGCACGGGTGCCAGAGGCGGCACTCAGAGCCCTCTCTGTGGGCACGCACGCCATCGCCCCAGTCTTAGGCCTTCAGCTGGGTTTTATAAAATCTTTTCACTTTAGGTCTCCGCCGCCGTGTGCAAAAAAAAAAAAAAGGTTCAGTCCATTTCAACTTCTCGTAGGAAAAAAAAAGATCTTGCAAAGTTGGAATTGATTGATTGAACTTTTTAGTTCCACCCAGTCTGCTGTTACCACCGCAGCCATGCCCACCCAATGGGCCACACCCACCCAATGGGCCACACCCACCCGGCACTCGACGATGCATAAGTGGGTTTTGGGTTGCAGTTTGGGCACTCAGTCTCTAAAAGGTTCGCCATCACTGCTGTAGAGTATAATAACAGAATCTTGAAAGCTGTCAAGAGTTTCTCTCTACTACATAAAATCAAGATGAGGTTATTTTGAGTTTTGTTTTTCATGCTCTCCTTTTTCCCAGGACTGAGTAATATTTTCCAAATCTTCTCCATTAACAGTTTGTTCATCCCTTCCTCACTCCCAGGAATGGGTTTACTTCAGTCACACTACAAGATCAAAATGGAAACATAAAAAAAGTCATTCTAAAACGATATCAGAAAGAGAGCAGAGCCAGCCAGAAGAGCACGTATGAGACAAAGATTCTAACCTTTGTTTTATCTGTCTGAAGGCTCCTTTTCATGTTTCTTCTGAATGAAGGCAATTAACTTTTCTACCATACATATTCAAGAAGAATACAGAAGTCTGGCTTGAAATAAAACACAGAAAATGATCTATCTAGAATCCGGCACTTTTCATGTTTGAATATTCTTTCAAATTTTGTTTTTCAGAGTTTTCTGTCTAGGCTTTTTAAAGCCACCTGCCACCAAAGGAGTTAATTTTGCTGCTTTTCTGTTAAAATACTCATTTGCATTCCTTTTAATTTTATGAGAGGTATTTTTCTAAAACCTCTAATCTCTTGTTACATTTCCACTATTCCAAATGTGACTTAAGTGTGACCTGATAAAGGTTTACTCATGCAGTAAGTTGGCCTGATTCACCAGAATATATAGGAGGTCCAAACAAGGTCTTCCTTCATTTGCAACCTCATATTAGTTGCTAGAGACTATAAAAGAAGGAATTGCTCTTAGGTTCTTTTTGACAGTTAGTGATAGGAACTCTGAATGATGAAGCCTCTTTCCCAACAGTGATCCAAAAATAAACAATTACACTTTATAGTTAGGTTCTATTTAAAAAAAAAGTTGAAATTTGATTTTGTGACTCTTTTCCTTTAACTTGTTGCCATTATACTGTAGAAGCTGGAATAAGAACTTGACAAATTATTCAAAAGATGGGGGAAAGTTACAAGGGCACAGAAAAAAGCAACTTATGATCAGTTTTCACACTTACAACCATTGCAGCATCCCCATGATCACACGATCAAACTTTGGGCGCTTGGCAACTGGCATGTATTTCTGACAGTTGCACTGTCCTGGAGTCACATGATCACCCTTTGTAACCTTCCCAGCTGGCTTCCAATGAACCAGGTTAATGGGGGAAGCCAGATTCACTGCAGTGATTCATTTAACAACTGTGGCAAAAAAACCCTGTAAAATGGGGCAAAACTCATGTAATAACCGCCTTGCTTAGCAAAAGAAAATTGGGGCTCAACTGTGGTCGTAAGAACTACCTGTACATGTTATTGTCCAAGAAAAAGATTGATGAAAAGGAACTAATAAAAGGGGACATTAAAAAAAGTGATCAGTTTGTATGAATAGGTGGTATAACTAGAATGTTCAGATAGGAATCTGAAGTGATTCCTGAGCAACTGCATGCCATATTTAATATGAGTGTGAGGAACTCTGCATCTGTACTTGATACTGTACATAAAGAATGCAATTATTGTTCCCTACACAAAGGGAAAAGGAGCAAGAGTGAATTGCAAAAATTACAGGGGAATTTGCCTACTAAGCCTGCCATCCACTGTTATGGCTTTGAGATGGGCAGCCATGCAAATATTTTAAATGAATGAATGAATGAATGAATGAATGAATGAATGAATGAATGAATGAATGAATGCCTGGAAAGTCTTCGGCAGAATTCTGATCAAAAAGGTACAGGAGGAGACAATTAGTACAATCTGGGAAATGCAGTGCATTTTTTTATATTGGGCAGGTGGTGTGTAGACCAGATTTTAGTTCTTTTATCAGGTAACTGAGAAGTACA
>NW_015387262.1:27955-30503 GCF_001527695.2 Protobothrops mucrosquamatus | reverse complement strand
AATGAATGAATGAATGAATGAATGAATGAATGAATGAATGAATGAATGAATGCCTGGAAAGTCTTCGGCAGAATTCTGATCAAAAAGGTACAGGAGGAGACAATTAGTACAATCTGGGAAATGCAGTGCATTTTTTTATATTGGGCAGGTGGTGTGTAGACCAGATTTTAGTTCTTTTATCAGGTAACTGAGAAGTACATCAATGAGAGGAGATTTATTGCACCTTGGTTAGTTCAGAGACAGTGCATGATAGCGAATAGGCTTGAATTATGGGATGTTTTACATAAATATGAAACTGCTAGATGTGATAAGAGGAGTATATGAAGGATGAATATGGAGTTGTCGAATGTGATAAGAGCAGTGTATGATGGATGTAAAGCTTCCACGAGACTAAACTAAACAGTGAATAGTTCAACATTTAGCCAGGCATAAGACAAGGATGTATCATGTCCCTTTGGCTGTTTAATGATGGTGAAAGTAGAAGTGTGTCGGTTAGATACATGAATAAAAATACACTTTTGTATGTGTGTGTTTGTGTATGTGTGTGTGTGTGTGTGAGAGAGAGAGAGAGAGCGAGAGAGAGAGAGAAAGAGAGAGAGATACTGTATTGTTGGTTAGACTGTGTGATGCAATGAGGAGTATGGATCTGAAAATTAATGTATCAAAGATCAGTTATATTGACAATTATTTCAGAAAGAGGAAAATGGAGCGAACAGTTGCCGGTTGCCCAACAATGGCTAATAAGTAGAATGTAACTTTTTGTTCCCTACTAGAATATTTATAAAAGGATAAAAATTTAGAAATTTTTAAAGGTATGGAAAAATTTTAACCATACAAATGGTGATAGAAAGGCCATGGTTAGAAAACCCACTACTTGTTTAGCAACTACCTTGGTTAACAACCATAAGCAGTAATAAAAAATCATTTTCTGACCAATGTGCATATTTATGATCAAATTTTGTGCACCTGACAGCCACACATGCCAGAGTGACAGTAAAACTGACGTAGCTGATTGAGAGAACTTTACCTGAATGAGATGGCAACAACCAGTGATCTTTGCTCTCCCCGTCTCCCTCTCTCCCCCCCCCTCTCTCTCTGTGTCTGTGTCATATGTTCACTTTGCGACCATTTTGTTAAATGATCTGGTCATTGTATTAGAACCCTCAATTATTGATCATGCATATTCTCTGTGAGAACATCTACCTCTTGCCATTAATGAAGGACATGCTGGCTCACCTTTCCAAGGGGAAAATATTCTCCAAATTGGATTTAAGAGAAGCATACTAACAAGTTAGGATAAAGGAAGGGGATGAGTGGAAAACGGCATTTAATTGCCCCTTGGGGTGCTTCCAGTTCTGAGTCCTGCCTTTCGGATTACAAGGAGCGCCTGCATTATTCATGCAGCTGATAAATGAGGTCCTCCAGGAGTACTTGTACAACGGGATTCTAGTGTATTTGGATGACATCCTGATATTCACCAAGATGAAGGAAGAGCATATCAAATTGGTCAGAGCAGTTTTAAACAAGCTACGTGCAGCACACCTCTATGCCAAGCTATCAAAGTGCGAGTTCCAGAAGGAAAAAATTGATTACTTGTGTTACCGGTTTTCCCACCAGGGGATAGAAATGGACCCAGAGAAGGTAGGGGCAATGTTGGAGTGGGCACCGCCTCGCATGCAGAAGCAATTGCAAAGCTTCCTTGGGTTCTCTCCCTTTTTGTTATTTTCTCTATCTCCAGGTAGACCTCTTATTTTTCTAGGGGAGCAGCATGTCAGAACCCTCAATTATTAATCATGCATATTCTCTGGGTTTAAGTTAATTGGGTTCTGCCATTCTCCTATGGGGGAGGGGGTGGCCGGGGGCTTGTAGTACACGTAGACCATTTTCTCTATCTGTTTTGATGTATCCTTTATGGGGTGTGAGAGGAATGCCTCGGGGCCATCTGCCTTATCTCAGCACACAGGGAGGAACTGGAGAAGACCTAACAACTTTGAGAGGGGCACCTTATCAGTTGCTTTCCTACAGCTCAATGTCACCTATGGATTGGCCTGTTTGAACCGACCGGATGGACAGTTGGGGTGAGGTTATTGTTTCGTGAGTTTAACCTATTGATTTTGGCGGGAAGTCCTCAGATCCTGCCTAGCTTTCCTGCTTTCTGTACCTGCCAATAAAAGTTCCTTTTGAAATGAGTCAGTTTCAAGAGTTCTGCTTTCTTGGTAGAGAAACGGAGGTGGGTCCTTACACATTGGAATGGAACTCAGTCACTAAACAAAGAGTGGGTATATTTCATTTGCTGTGAGGAATATGTGTTAAAAGAAGCAAAGTAGTTGTGTATAAGAGTATGTTTCTTATAGGGATTTGAGTATGTCAGGAGAAATATTAAAAATGCATTGAATAAGGAATTTAAGTATTTGTGAGAAAACAAAAAGAGAGTCAAAAATACATGTGAACTAGTACAGACTGAATACAAAAGTGAGGGATCAATTTAGAAGAAGTACATTGAGATGATTTTGACATAGAGAGAGAATGAATGAAAACTGAACTACAC
>NW_015387262.1:21250-26224 GCF_001527695.2 Protobothrops mucrosquamatus | reverse complement strand
AAATGAAATTGATGAAAGTCAACGAATGACATCATCCAAACACTAATGAAAGAAGAAAATGTCCTTAGTGTTTTCAAAGTAAGTTAAAAGATAAGAACAACACCTAACCCAATGAAATAGCCATGAGCTTTGAAGAGAAAGAGTAATCAAAGCATTATACTTTTGATGATTTTGCTGAATTGAAAAAAATATTTTTCTACTGGAAAATTTCATTAAATGGCTACTATGCAGTACTAAACACACTGCAGAGCTATTCACACCCCATCCTTTCTTTTCCTTTTGTTTTTTTCCCTTTTCTATTTCAGCATTATAAGGAATGAGATTGCTAAGCACACGTGCTCAGCTTCTACCCTTTAGCTTTCCCCCTGCATGATGAAGATGACTTCTAATCACATGAAAAGCACAGCACCATTGTAGATTACGGGTGCAATTATGAGGACATGCTTTGTTCAAAGAGAGTTCAAAGAAATATACACAGAAATGGCTTCAATCAGGAAGAACAGATCATAATTAAGAGCTTCAAGACAGCAAACTGAGTTGTCAGCCTTGGCCTTTGCAGATTATTTATTAAGTTTTAAGTGGGTGATTATGGGAGAACAAATAACTAATCAGCAAAAGTTTGATAACTGCAATGATTAAGAAACTTACTGGCTCAAACAGGTTTGCTACAAGGTGTTTGATGCGCTGTACAGTGGTCTAAAGCAATGCTGGTCCCTCTTTGTGGCACCTATTGAAAAAAGGGAAAGAAGAAAAAGAGGGTTAATCAAATAATGATCAAATAATAATACTGATTGTTTACTTCTACATCTCTCTCTTGACTTCTGGTTCATATGCAAAACCTTACCTTAACATCACAATATTTATTACAGTACCAAAAAGTATTCCAATTAACAAATGGATGATTGTTTATTTCATACTTGTACTACAATATATATTGATACAGAACCTGGACTATCATGAGATAAAATATGGATGGAGACACAGAGCTTGACTAAATCGAAGAGCATCCATGTTTAAGCCAAAAAAAAAAAAATGAAGTGAAGGTGAAGGTACAGATTGTATATTCTGTGACTAACCATAAAGTCAAGTTAGAATGATCTCTGTGTTGGCGGGCATGAGTAATGAAATAAATCATGCCAGAAGGAGCAAGATGCCAAGTCATTCCAGATCAGCATTACTATGTCAAAGATGGGCACAGAGAACGTAGTGAGACTTGAGAAATGAGATTAAGGGACCAACAGTCAAACTGTCCATTCTGATGGATGAGGGTATTGTGAAAGATTAATATTGGAAGATTATATCCCTGCAAACAGAAGAGAATGACACCTCTCTTCCAAAAAGCCCTACAACTGTAATAATGTCTAGATCTGGAGTAACTGAAAAGTGCCACTCACAGTCCAGCACTTTGTTCTGTCTAGTAGCGTAAAACAAGAAGACAAAAAGAGCTTGTTATTTCAGCTCTTCAATTCAATTTCATTCAGTTTGGCTCTCCATTCAACCTTCTTTTTGACAGTGCACCTTCCCATTGGTTTCATTTCTGTGGATGGAGTGTGACTGGAATGTGTCCACTTTTCTTCTGCAGCAGTTGCCTAAATAGCCACACAGACTGCTATTTAATTATTTACTGAAAAGGAACAATTAGGCAGGAAGTTCAGGAGTGTAAGTCTGATTTTTCTTTGTTCACGTAACCCATAACTGTAGATTGGTTGTGTAAAGAAAAATATTATTGGTTGTATCTTGTTGATGCAAGTAATACATGCCTAGAGAAGGAGGTGTGAATCACAGTTCTTAAGAGGATTTTGGCAAGCAAGCTGTATCAGGAGGTGTATTGCAGCTCTGGTGTTGTAAACATGCATAAATTGTTTTAGGGATGAGGCTACATGAAACAAGCCTGAAGGATCCAACTTGTTCGCCTCTGGGTTAGGCCTGATGGAAATTCTGATATAACTGAAGGGTGCTAGGTTCGTTCATTCGTTCATTCATATCCCTATTATTTTCATAAATAACTGAAGGTGGTGAACACACACAATACTCCTTCTGCCTTCTATTTTCCTCATTACAACAACCCTGTGAGGTGGGTTGGACTGAAAGAGAGGGACAAGCCCAAAGTTACCCAGCCAGCTTTCATGCCAAAGTCTGGGCAAGGCTGCTCTATACTTTATTAATTGGCCCTGCCAATCTACTTTTCAGTTTTGTGTTCCTCTTTGAATTTCTGTTTTTCATCCCTCCAGATGGCTATTACCACTTCTTTGACTCAGACCCTAGTCCTCCTACGTTATACTCATATAAATTCATATCCTACATCCTTCTGTATACTATATATCCAGTTCTTCATCCTAACTGTGCTTCATCTTGAAATTCTAACAATTTGCTCTTTCATCTTTTCACGGTTTAACTGAAAAACAGCTTTCCTACTTTACAAATAAAGCAAACTGGGGTGAAAGATGTAGCACCGTGAACACATCCAAATGCCATGAGAGAAGAATAAAGATACTAACAGATGTGATCGCTTTTTAGCACTAGTTTTTTTTAAATACCAGATTACACTTAGTATATTTTGTTTTCATAAATGTTTACCCTTGTTGTGACCTTAATAATTTGGAATCTCAAGAGACTGTAATTCAGCAGTGTCCCTTTGCTGATGAAGTAAGTTCTGCCTGTTGCAATGGCATGTAGGAATGACCTTGGGAAACAGGAGAAGAGATGATGCCTAGGAAATGATCAGATAAAAGGGAGAGGGAGCCTGCAGCTGCATAATGGACACAGAAAGAAACTTAGAAAGGATCCACCCTAACTTATCAATACATAAAAAGAGATAACAAGCAGACAACAGGAGATTTGTACTTTCAGATTTTCAAGATTCTGTTAATGTAATCTTACAATAAAGTGGAATTGGCTTGTTTGGTCATGCTTCTGTCTGGTCTACTTGGGAGATTGACACTAGGAGAACGTAGTTCTTCCTTCTCTATCCCTATGCACATATCCCCAAATATGCTCCAGAGGGTTCGGGACTCTTCCAAATAAATTAGAGCACAAAAGAAATGGACAACGGAAGAGTTTACGAAAAAGCCCAATTTTATATATGACCATTTGCCCTCCCAAAGTTTAGATTCACATATTTTTCCCATCTTCTGGGTATAGATGGATTAAAAATATATGAAATAAATTAAATTAAAAATGCAACTCAAGTGCTTATTGTCATGGTTCCGACAGATGAAACTCTTCAAAATAACTTCGAGGCATTGTTTACCTTAAAGAATCTTTATTTTGAGTAGCATAACATCGGCACTGCATAATCGAAGCCAAAAAAATGAATTCCCCTCCCCTGAGCACATAGTATCAAAGCACAATTCCCTCCTCCAATTAACAGTCTCATAAATCACATTCCCCAATTAGCTTGAAGCACAGGCTTCCTCTCCAGTTCTCCAGCCCGCCAATTTCTTATCAACTCTGGTTACAATAACCTTGTTTCTCACACTAGGTTTAGTGTTGTTATGTCTAGCTGGACTCTCGTTCACATCCCCCCTCCCAGCATCATCTAACTCTAAAAGCAAAAGGTAAAAGATGGCTACATTTCCATCTGTTGTCAATGCAAAAACATCCAATGTTATGAAAGCATACAAACTGCTTCTCACTTGAATTAAGTGTTCAATGGTACTAGTCTTTTCAAGTGCTAAAAGTCCTTGTAACCATTTTCAAGGCTCTTAGAAATCCAAGGTAATAAAGAAGGTAATAGTGTGTCCCATGCTCTTGTTACTGTATCTGAAACCACATTCAGACTAGCAGCAAGGAAAGTCAGTGAGATATCCCTTAAAAACATATACTTTATGCAGGAAATTAAACAAGTTTATACTGTTTATAGTGTTTCTTGAGAAACAGTAGCTGACAAATATTTAAATCCTCTGGGAAAAGAAGAATCTTACTGTCAAATCTCATGAACATAATAGCCTTTTAAGGCAAAAGGTAGATGAAACCCATTTGTTTTGGGACTTTTACAGAAAAGGCATTTTTTGTAAAAAAAAATAAATAAAGGAAGCAAAGGAAGGAAAAGATTTTTAAAAACAGAAGCTCTAAAGGGATTCTCTTGGTCTCCTTTACTTCATGCCCGGTGTGTGGTTTGCTAATGCAAATGCAATCATTGATCTGTCTCTAGAGTAATGCTAAATTAAAAGGACAAAAGCTTGTTCTCCTATCCAGGAGGGATTGCACAGTGATCTCACCCTTCCCTTTCACTCTTGAGAATGAAGCTGCTGCTCTCTCCTATATTAATGTGCATTTTGTAAGAACTCAAACTGAAGCCAGCTAAACAGAGGTTAAGGGCCTATTCCCATAGCTTTTTCAACAGGAGAATCTGTAGGTAGCATCTTCAGTCCACCTCAGTCCTGCCACACATTAAGTTCCTTGTCTCAAGAGAAAAAAAATATGCATAGTATAGACCAGGGGTAGGCAACCTTGGCTCTTTTATGACTCATGGACTTCAACTCCCAGAATTCCTGAGCCAGCATAGCTCAGGAGTTGAAGTCCACGAGTCATAAAAGAGCCAAGGTTGCCTACCCCTGGTATAGACATTCACTTGTTGTCACAGCCAAAACAAAGAAAAAGACATATAAGAGAGCAAAGCAGGTCAAACTTCCTTCTTTGCAGGAATTGTCTTCCCCTGCATTTGAACTAGCCTGAGGACTGATCCCAAGTCTTAGGCCATGACCTTCAAAAGACAAATATAAACAGATCAATGATTGTTAAAAGCTCCAAGGCTCACCTGTTTTAAAATGATTTGTGATTACTCTCCCCAACAGGCTTGTGATAGAAAGGGAAACAGGAGTTGTGACCTGTGACAAAAGTGTTTTGGCAACAGCAGAGCTCAACTGTTCTGCTTCTTAAGATGATCACTTTTGCAACTGAATCTTCAGTCATCACCTCTTTTAGCTGAAATATCTATGCTATGCTCCAGGGCCACCACCTACAACATCTCCC
>NW_015387262.1:0-20323 GCF_001527695.2 Protobothrops mucrosquamatus | reverse complement strand
ATGTCAAACTCGTGGTGTCACGTGATATTGCACGACGTATCAGAGCTTTTTTCCCATTGCCGGCAATGGGGTGGGCGCGGTTTCCTGGTGACGCATCCGGCCCACGGGCCGGCAGTTTGACACCCCTGATCTAAGGCATCAGACTAGAAACTCAGAGATTCTGAGTTTTAATCAGAAGGCAGAAAGCCAGCTGGGTGACCTTGAGACAATCATTCTCTCTCGGCCCTAGGAAGCAGGCAATGGCAAAACGCTTCCAAAATCTTGCCAAGGCAACTGCAGGAATTTGTCCAGGCAGTCACCAGGAGTCAAGACCAACTCAAAAGTACCAGAAAACAATAAAACAAAAAACACAAAGATGGTAAGGTGAGGTGCAAAGTAGAGATCATATGCAATCAACAGCACATCTGGCTTTTGAGTTTTATAGTCCTCTAGAGTGGGTAAGGCCAAACAAGTGGGGTCTCCTTACATTTCAGTGTGACTGGAGGGTTTTAAGTGATCAAATTAAGTTTTATCCATCCCTCATATGCTTATGGCATTTATTTCCCTTCTTAAAATTCCTGAAACCCCCTTCTGACTTGAAACACAACTCTCAACACATCATGCAAAGTTTCGTGCAGCTTTTAAATGAATGTTCTGCCTTAAAGAAATGTTCAGCTAGCCACCTTACAGTAGAGACAAATAATAAATAGAAACATAATAATAAAGAGTATAATAAAGTGAGATGCATAATGCTAAGTTATTGCCAAACATTTTTCTGAGTAGTTTTTGGCTGTACAGGTAGTCCTTGACTTACAACGCTTTGTTTAGTGACCATTCAAAGTTACAACAGCACTGGAAAAAAGTGATTTATGACCATTTTTCACACTTATGACCATTGCAGCATCCCCACGGTCACATGGTCAAAATTCAGGTGCTTGGCAACTGGTTCATGCTTATGACAATTGCAGTATCCTGGGGTCACATGATTCTCCTTTTGCAACCTTCTGGCAAGCAAAGGCAGAGGGGAAGCCAGATTCACTTAACAACCTTGTTACTAATTTGGCCACTGCAGTGATTCACTTAACAACTGTGACAAGAAAGATAGTAATATGGAGCAAAACTCACTGAACAAATGTCTCACTTAACAATAGAAATTTTGGGACTTCCGGTTTTGCGCCGTAGCGCATGGCCAAGGGATTGTGGAGTTCCGCACCCCACAGCTGGTTTTGCCCTGCTAGGGGACCCTAAATGGGTCTAAAGTCGCCCTGGAGAGGCGACGAAGGAGCCCCCCCATGGATCATGGAAAGACAGCAGTCAAGCTGTTGGATCCAGGGGAAGCCCTCCAACCCAACAGGAGAAAGGCTAGCTGCACACCAGTGACTAGCCCAAGCTACCAGCAGCCAAAGTCCAAAAGCACTAACAAGAACAACCCTGAACAGTGTGCTTGGAACTGGGTGAGAATATTGATCTTCTCTCTTCTATTTGTAACCGATTTCCTGGAAAAGATCCCCAAGAAGCAAAAAATCCTCCAAAAGTGAGAAGGGAGGGGAACACATCCCTACCCTTCCATAGACGGAAGCGGCGACTTAATTTTTATGGGGGACAGAAATATATTGAAATGAGCTTAATAATACTACAATCTGGGTAAATCTGAAAATCATGAAAACTGTTAAGACTTTACAACTGAAAGAGTATTGATGAAATTACAAGAAAATAACTTTTAGCTTTAAAAGTTGGAACGTGAATGGTTACTGACATCTAGTGGAGGATTAGAGCATAGAACAACAGCTGCATTGACTCAGAAATTGGCAAGACATCCAGAAATAAAGAACAACTTGTTCCTTTGAACCTCAGTGGCTTCTCGCCAAATAGAGAACAGTTGGGAACAGAAGAAAGAAAACACACTGGGCTACCTACTACAGAGTTAGAGCTATATTTGTTTTAAAAACTGCTGACCTTCTGGGATTATAAATACTTACTGAGCTGTGATTTCTAAGATCAAGAATGTTTGCAGAGAAAGAAAAATCTTGACTTTTGGCTAATCTTTTAGGGGGGAATTTACTGGAAAGCTCCTAGGGATTAAACATTCTGGACTTTGAATCTGACTGGCTGATAATTGTAAGACCCTTGAATAGAAGAACTATTATAAAATAGTGCTTTTAACAGTGCTTTGGTAATTGGAAACGCACTGGATAATAAAAACCATATATAAAGATAAGAACTATATAAGATTTGGTTGTTTGGACTTTCAGATTCGCTGGTTTGACAAGGCTAATTACAGAGACTATGGTACTGGTAAAAGATTATCTGGAGGGAGGAGACAAAATGGATATTACATACCTATCAAAAAGTGGCAGGAAACCACACCTAATATCTTCTTCTGAAGGCCCTAGCCTGGAACATCAAAGATTTGCAAGAGCAATACTTCAAGACAAGACAAATATTTTCCAGGAGGAAATGTATGCAATGCTGCAACAGATTCAAATGACAATGNAAGTTGGAAGGGACCTTGGAGGTCATCAAGTCCAACCCCCTGCTCAGGCAGGAAACCCTACACCATTTCAGACAAATGGCTGTCCAGTCTCTTCTTAAAAACTTCCAGTGTTGGAGCATTCATAGCTTCTGGAGGCAGGCCTTTAACTTAAACCTACAATTAAAAAACTCTCAGAAAACAATGACAAAGAATGAACAAACAAACCTCACAACAGAATACAAACTAAAGGACAGGGACCCAAAGAGGGAAGCTACAAATGAAGAGAACTATAGTCTAATACAAACAAAAGAAAACTTGCAAGATTTTCCCACAACAATGGAAATGGAAAAAAATATCTTATTTTTCAAAACTTCAAAATAAACTTAAAGATAGGAAAGAAGATCTAAGAAAATGAATTATAGAGCAGCCAGGAGAATTATTAGAGTTTGGGAGACAAAAAATGCACATTCTACCTAACTTGTCTTTTCTATTCCCAACAACATTTACAAAAATACAGGAAGAATCCCCTGGCAAGCTGAATACACTGCCTTGGAAAACTACTTCGCAAAAGAAGAAGGCTAGAGTTAGATCCAAGAGATTTGATTTGACCTACCAGATGGAGTACTATATGTTTAAACACTTGTTTGAATATAGTTAAAAGAATAGATAAATCGTGGATATAAAGGGGCCCTACAGTAAGAGGGATAAGATATATAACTAGTATTATTTATAATATATGAAATATAAAAATATTGGGATGGTGTATGTGAATGAAAAGTTTGGATATTTAAAGGTAATTAACATTGAGAAAATTATGACTGATAAGAATGGTTTGAATATAGAATGGAAATGAAGCTTAAATAAGAATCTTGAAAACAGGATATATAGTGACTTAATAAGATGACTTTTATGAATATAATTGAAACATAAACGGATCAGAAAAGATGTTATATGCTGGTGTTTTCTGTTATTTGTACAAACACAAGACAAATATTTATATCCAACCTTGTATATATCGAAAGCATTAAGAACTATATTTGCTTAATGTTGATAAAAGGAGAATATTATTGGAAGAAGAGAAGATCAGAGAAATACATCATCAATTAATAGATTGATTATGGAATTATAGAATTGTTTTTTTTAAATGTATGAACCCAGCCAACACACTGTTTACTAAGCACTAAAGATTGTAATTTTAAAAAAATCAATAAAATAAAAAAACAATAGTTTGGGCTCAATTGTGGTCATAAGTCAAGGAGTACCTGTATAAGCTACAGCAGTCAAAGCATTGGACTAGGACA
The DNA here is from genome assembly GCF_001527695.2 of Protobothrops mucrosquamatus. Classification (NCBI taxonomy): domain Eukaryota; kingdom Metazoa; phylum Chordata; class Lepidosauria; order Squamata; family Viperidae; genus Protobothrops; species Protobothrops mucrosquamatus. The sequence goes on along the minus strand of NW_015387262.1, from coordinate 16,570 downwards.
GGGGTAGGCAACCTTGGCTATTTTATGACTCATGGACCTCAACTCCCAGAATTCCTGAGCCAGCATGGCTCAGCTTGGAAACCTCTCCCTTTCCCCTCAGCATGGCTGGCTCAGGAATTCTGGGAGTTGAAGTCCACGAGTCATAAAAGAGCCAAGGTTGCCTACCCCTGGACTAGGACTAGGAAGGCTCAGATTCAACAGCATTTTCAGTCCCATAAGCTCACTGCGTGATCTGGGGCCAGTCCCTTTTTCTTTTTTCTTTTTTTTCTCCTAATTTCTCCAAATACAATCTATCTCACAGCCAGGAAGATAGAAGTCCTGACTTTGAGTTTCTGACTGCGGAGGCAGGGTATAAATCTAATAACCAACTCCAACAAATAAATCCTTACTGGTTCTATTATATATAGTTCCTTATTATCTCTCTCTCTTGTGGTAGTAACACTGAGAAAACCTTTGTTTTAGTAATTCTGGATATATTGCAGCACTTCAGTTTTGTTTCTGTTTCTCTTCTGGTTTTTTTTTTCTCTATTCCTCACTCGGTCTCAAAAGGCTTCCTAGAATTGAGCATCAGTATCTGAATTTGAGAAGGTGTATTACACAGGTGTCACTCAAAATACAGTTCTCTATAGATCCGGTTATCGGAAAAGAATAAATGTTCTTCCTTTCCTGCTTTGCTGCTCCCCCCCCCCAAAAAAAGACCCCATCACCTTGCAATTGTTTCCATCCAGAGTTTTCCATCTTTCCTTTACAAGATAGCATAAAGGTTTTTTTTCCTATCCATAATTTCATTTGACTCTCATTTCCTTTAAAAAACAATGCAGTCAGCTATGGAAATTCAAGTGCTGCAACTTTAAAAGCGACCACAATTGGCATGATATCTATTTACTTTAAATCAACCATAGCATCATGTTGCCTAAAAGCTGTCCATCAAATAACCTTGTGCTCATCGCTAATGGATCTCTAGCCTCTAAAAACGTGCACTGTTAAGTGAAAGTCAGCTGGGTGGAGCTTCATGGAAAAGATTTATTTCTGAGAAGAGCATGAAACTGTCTGGCATGCAAACATATACACATACTGTAATTGCCATCTTTATGATGGGGAGAGAAGACTCACACATTAGCCTATTGCCGCTTCGCTGAAGATCACTTTGTGAAAGGAGGGACGAAATGAAAAGATTCTCTGTGCCTGCAAAATGTTCACATTTTTTAAAAAAAGAGAGATTTTCACATGCCACAGTCTATTTAAGAAGCCAACAAAAAGAACTGGAATTGATACTTCTAATATGTGAAGGCCAATGCTAATTTCACCAAATTATTTTCCAAGAAGCCAATGCATGGCTGGATAAAGAAATGGTGTCCTACTGAACAGTTATAAGGTACTATTTCAATCAGCTCTAACAAGCTGGTTTCAAACTTCCTCCCTCTCCTACTCTATAGCAAAAGGTTATAAAACATGCAGGAGGTCTGTGACTTAAAATATACCCCATCAATACCAGCTAACAGAAGAGCCCTCACTATTGATTGACTCCAGATGAAGTCCTCCATTTCTATGCTTACGGACAGCTATCTCTATTCGCCGAGCCCTGAAGGCCCATCTATTCCGTGCGGCCAGCCTGGCATAGTTTGATTATGTTTTAGTGGGGTTTTTGTATGGGGTATTTTTAGAGCAGGCCTGTTATTTAATTTGATTTTAGAACAGAAATTTGCGTATATTTATTGTGGTTTTTATTATCGCCTGTTCACCGCCCTGAGTCCCGTAAGGGAGATAGGGCGGTATATAAATTCAATAAATAATAATAATAATACATTGTGTGGTTCCCTTTCTGCTTATGGATACTACCTTTTCAACCACATCCTAGAACTGACCTCTTATAATATACTCAACTTCTTACTTCTCCCCCCACCACTACCACCACACCACCATTATCTGCTGCTAAATTTCCAATTTAAATTTACACAGATTACCTGAGTAATTATGGATGGTGCTGGAGCATATAACATGCTCATCTATCATCATTTAAATTCTTATATCTGGCCAGGCACACATACATCATGATGTATGCAAAATATTATTGTAAAACTCATGGACTGTGCATTTAAACTCTGAAGGAGCAAGAGCTCCAAAGGCCCCCTGCAACACTATCTTGCTGTGGGCCGTCGGGGCGCAGTGGTTAGAATGCAGTAAATACTAGAGGCTAATTCTGCTGACTGCCAGCTGCCTGCAGTTTGGCAGATCGATTCTCATTGGCTCAAGGTTGACTCAGCTTTCCGTCCTTCCAAGGTCAGTAAAATGAGGACCCAGATTGTTGGGGGCAATTTGTTGACTCTGTAAATTGCTTAGAGAAGGTTGTAAAGCACTGTGAAGTGGTATATAAGTCTAGGTGTTATTGCTATATGACCCCCACACACACACTCTTCTAATAATACCAAAAGTCCAGGGTTCAACAAAGGGTCAGTGTTATTATCCCAGCTCTCAGAAAATTGAATATTATTATAGGAGTTTTTAGCTGCTATGGAATTTGCCATCCTGATAGAAATGTGAACCCGGAATGGCTCCCAGGATGCCAATCACAACAGTAGATGAACTTGTCAACCTTTACCAATTGGGTGCACTCCAAATATGTTAGGTCTACAGTGGTACCTCAGTACTCATCATTATTTAGTTCTGGGAGGTGTGATGAGTACCAAAAACAATGAGTACCAAACAAATTTTTCCCATAAGGAGAAACATAAGTGAGTCACAAGGCAACCAACATCAACAATTTCTAGCTTGTGTGTTGAGTACCAAACAAACAATGAGTTCCGGAACAAAATTTTCATGTCAAAATGCACTGAGAACCAAATTCTATGAGTTTCAAGCAGTTGAGAACCAAGTACTCAAATTCCTAACTATCATGGAGGATGCCAACTGTAGAAGGCTCCCCTGGGTCATGCAAAAGAAACTAGATATAAAAAAGCACAAAGGGTCTTTGGAACTCAACTCACCTTTAAATTTTTGCTTCTTTTATCTGCTCAGTGCATGCTGTTTGGGGATATTCCATGTGACTGACATACCTGTATGCATTCTGCACAAAATGTCAGTGTTACAAGTCCTCTGAAAAGTTATTAATGTGTTTTTGAGCAAGCTATTGCTTTCTGAAATGGCTACAAAACTGTGGTGACAAATGACAAATGTTTTACATTAATCATTGTCACAATGTAAACAGTGATGTCTTTTTCTTGTAGAAGGAAAAATTACCCAGTTTTACTAAAAATGACCCAGGCTTCTTACTTCAAATTTAGGAGACCATACAATGCCTGTGAAATTGAATTGCCTTGGGCTTAAACAGTGTATGTTGATTCCTGATCATTATAGTAGTTACTTCTTTAAAACAGAAAGTGGGAGCAGGAAGCAGAAATCATGATGCATAAAGGACAGCCCAAAGAGAGAGGGCAAATCTGTGTACTTATCTACCCCACTTTTTACTGAAAAGTCCAGATAAAAATATTTGTTCTCCAGATGATCAAACAATACTATGCACGCTCAAAAATGAAATGTAATCTATGTGTTTTTAAAAAAAATTCTACAGGGAGAAGAAAAAAACCTAAATCATGTTTGAATGAAAATGATAGAAAAAAGTATTAAGATCTCCCTATCTTCAGCACTTGTTTCTTAGATTGCAACAACAACAAAAACACATTTCAAACCAAGGATTCAGAACAGTCCCTTAGTTCAGAACTCCCCAACCTTTCCAGCTTGGCGGCCCAGAAGAAAAGGGAGGAGCAGGGAAATGTGCACAAGTGCGGCCCACACACATGCATGTGCAAATGGGTGCATGCACGGCAGTGGCGCTAGCACACATGCATGCACAAGCAGGCCACATGCACCTGTAGCGGTACGCTGGCACCCATGCACATGCACAAACAGGCTGCTAGCGCCTGTGTGACACTGGTGGTAGTGCTAACGTACCCACGCATGCACAAACTGGGCCGCTAGTATCTGTGCAGCAGATGGGGGGGCACCAGCTATTCTTGTGGTCCAGTGGTCAAGAGACCATGGCTTGGTACCAGGCCACAGACCATAGGTTGGGGACCCCTGCCTTAGTTACAGCTCAACATTTTGAGGGCCAGCATTCCATGACATCATAATACAGGCTTCCCGTCTCTCTATGTTCATGGAGTTCCCTGTCCCATTGCCCCAAAAATTCCTCCCACAAAAGATTCTAAGTCACACACTGGGCTTACATGGCCACTGGCCAGATTTGTTTCATCTCACCATCATTCAATACTCATGTTCCTAAAGTGCACAACGCTCTAATGTCATTTATTCGGTTTTGGCTCAGAGCATTGCACAAGCTCATCCTCTATGATGGCTTTAGTATGGTTTCTGAACCCAATCACTGAACACTGAAGGCTCATGAAAATATCCTCCTCATCTAGGAAAGCTTATCTGCTATTATCAATATGAAGTCTGCTGGATAGGTTTCCACATGATTCTCTGTCATATCATTTGGAAAGCCCTGAGTTGCAGGATAATACTTGAATTAGAACAGAGTTCTCCAATCTTTCCTGCTTTGCGGGGGGGGGGGAGGAGAGGGGATGGTTTCACACGAGCAGCTGGCAAACGTGTATACGCACATGTGCCTGCTGCTCACACAAGTGGAGATGCATGCACATGTGCACGCACTCACTTGTCGCTTCCACAGTCCAGTTCTGAACCTCTCATGGCCCTGCAGTGGGATGCAGCCCGAGGGTTGGAGGGGTCCTGAACCAGAAGATGAGAGGGATGCATTCATTTGGCTTTCTTTGTGGTGGTCTATACAGGTAGCTCAATTTTCTGCTCTGAAGCCCATAACTATTTGGTGAGTTATAAATGTAGGAGTCCCCAACCCCCGGTCCATGGACAGGCACCAGTCTGTGGCATGCCAAAAACCGGTCCACACATCAAGTGAAGCCCCATCCACGACTGCAGGCAGCACATGAAACCATGTTGTCTTTGGTACGCGGAAAAAACTCTCTCCATGGAATCAGTTCCTGGTGTGCAAAAGGTTGGGGACCGCTGATGTAGAGCACTTTTTAAACCAGACTTCCCCAACCTCAAGCATTCCAGATCTGTTAGGACTGTATCTTCCAATAAGCCAACAAACCTCTAGTAGTTAAAGCATTAAGTGTCAGCTCTAGTCTAGTCTCACCTTAAATATAAAGGCCAGCTGAGTGACTTTGGTCCAGTCAGTCTCAGCTCAACTCATAGGGTTATTGTGGTGCAGAAAATAGGAGGAGGAAGGGGTAGTAGGTATGTTTGTTGCCTTGAGTTATTTATAAAAATAATAAAGGCGGGATAAACCATCTAAAGAGTAAAAAAAAAAGTCTAAATTTCCATCTAGCGTGAAGAATACATCCAAGATATTCTGTGTCCTGTGCTGCTGATAAACAAAATCCTTTCCACAAATGTTACAGGCTATATGCTCAAGCCTCTAAGTGACATTTTCACATCTTTGCTTTGCTAACATTTATCTTCATGAAAACAAGCTTATGAAGGGCCAGAGTCCAGAAAGGCTGAATGTCTGTAGGCAGCTGTTCTTCCTTTCTGTTACAGCCAAGTAATACACTCTGCAAAAAGCAGGCATTAAGACCAAAATATATTTAAAGATATATGGCATGATTACCAAATCTATAATTGGTCTTTTCCATTGTCGTCCATAGTTTATAAAAGGCTTTCTTATACACTCCCCAGGCAGCCACATACTTCTTCAGCAATTGCATTGTTACTTATTTTCAATGTCATATTATTATGTTAAGCCCATGCTATTATGTCAAGCTTAACTCTACTCCAGTACATCCCCTTCAGCAATTCAGCTGTGTGTATATGATTTATCCACATAGGATATTGCCTGGACAAAGCATCTGTATCTTTTTAACTACGAGAAAGTTCTAGCTTGCAAGATGCCACATACCTCTTAAGTACTGTTTCAATCACAAAAGGAGGGGGTGTCTCTCTCACCTCCATACTTTTCTTTTTAATTGCAGAATAGAGTGAGAAAGTTCTTGCATCCTATGCAATAGGATACTGACAAGCCCGTGGATTGCATACTATACTGTGTAGCTCTTGGCCCCAAAAAAAAAAAGGAGGGGGGGGAAACCCTACAAAACTGTAGAGAGCCTTACTCATTTTCCGTGATGGCTGGCTGATCAACTGGCAGGAAGGAAAATATTACATACTGTTTTTCCCCTGTTAATGTGATCAGAAAAATCATCCTCCTTGAGCAGAATCAGTAAAGGGAGGAAGAGAAAGGACATTTTCCCTTTCCAAATGGTCATACACAAAGTAGCTGGGAAAGAGATGGACTAGGACCCTCTTTATTTTTCTCTGGGTTTTGTAATCTCACAAGCCCATCATAAGTTAGAACAAGCATTATACAAAACTCACATGATTCAACTGGTGTTTTTTTTTTAAGTCTTTCATGATTTGTGACAAACTGCCTGGATAAAAAGTTTATTTACAGTATTTTATATTCTCATGCCAGGTTGATAAGACTGATATCTATTTCAGGCAGCCCTGTCATATAGCCAAGGAGAGTGTGTCCACCTCTAATTCCAACTTGCTTCTAATTCTTCAGAGGACCCAACTCACACTTTAAGAATCCCAGCCTTTGGGAAACTGCATACACAAAAAAGCATATTTTACTAGTATGGCATAGTCAAACGTAATGCATTTTCCCTAATGGTTGCATTTTGTAAACATTAAGATAAGCACATTCTTTTAAAAAATGCACTAGTCCTGAGAAATACATACCAAAATGGGTTTAAGTCTAAAACGTGCAGACGGATGGAGAAATAAAGTAATGGAGCTGTATAAAATGAAAGATGGATTCATCTATCCTTACTGAGGCATGCTGCTTTCCATCCATGGGTAGTTTTGCCTTGTATTTTTCTTCCTGATATTATTCTGACACTTTGCCCATAGAATCCATTTCATTTTGGAACAACCAGGCTTACAAAATTGTCAAGAATAAGAATCAGTCACCAGAGGAGAACCTCTTTGTTTATGCGTCCCCACGTGGATTAGTGTAAATGAAAGGGAGCTGTTCCTGCCAGGTCATCATCCAGACGACCAACCATTGGCCAAATGTGGGATTTGGGGGGGGGGGGGCTGCTCTATCCTTAAGTACAGGTAATCCTCCACTTACAACCACAACTGAGCCCAACATTTCTGTTGTTAAGAGAATTTTGCCCCATTTTACAAAATGTTCTTGCCAGAGTTGTTAAATGAGTCACTGCAGTTATTAAGTTAGTAACATGGTTCCTAAGTGCATCTGGCTTCCCCATTGACTTTGTTTGTCAGAAGGTCGCAAAAGGTGATCACATGACCCTGGGACACTGCAATCATCATAAATATAAACCAGTTGCCAAGCATCCACATTTTGATCTTATAACCATGGGGATGCAGCAACAGTCATAAGTCATAAATCACTTTTTCAGTGATATTGTAACTTTGAACAATCACTAAATGAATTGTGGTAAGTCGAGGACTACCTGTATTCCTGCATCCGAATTATGTAAAACAGGCCCTCCTTATAGTATCCTTTGTTTCACCCATCCGTAACTATTTGTCCCTGAATGTACAGATTTTTAATTATTGCGTCCAATTGTCTTGCCTTTTCCTGAGTTTACTTTAGCAGATTGTGCACTTTGGTTTACACTTTGAATGTGATGCCATTCATCTTTATTGCCCAGTTGTTTAGGGTTTTGTTGTTGTTTGCCTGAATACACATTATGCATAACATAGCTTTAAGACAGACCCAACATTAATTTGTCATTAAAACTGTTCCTTGTGATCTCTTATTAGTTTTATTTCTGCACTATTTTGGTGCCTTCTGTTTTTGCAGTCATATTATCCCCTTTCTCTCCTCAAGCATCTTTTTATTGCCTAGCATGACCAGAAAATCCATATGGTCTCTTTGCCCAAAAGAAAACTTATGGGTGACTGTATGGTGAGTCCACAGCTTGACTCTATGCTTGAAATCCCAAAACTTTGAAGTTCCTGTTTCCATTTCTTGGAGTCTTATGGAGTTGAGTCTTATATGAGCTGCCATACTGAAGCAATTTTGTTACAGTCAAGCAGAGAAGGATGCATTCACAGAGGGATAGAAACAAGATCACATGAAGTGTTAGTACCTTTTTACAAAGTCTTGGTAAAACCACACTGGGAATATTGCATACAGTTTGGGTTGCTACAATATAAAAAAGATGTTGAGACTCTGGAAAGAGTGCAGAGAAGAGCAACAAAGACGATTAGGGGCCTGGATGCTAAAACATATAAAGAACGGTTGCAGGAATTGGATATGTGTGGTTTACTAAAAAGAAGGACTAGAGGTGACATGATAGCCGTGTTCCAATATTTAAGGGGCTGCCACAAGGAACGGGGGGGGGGGGTCGACCTATTTTCCAAAGCACCAAATGGCAGGACCAAAAGCAATGGATGAAAACTAAATCAAGGAGAGAAGCAACCTAGAACTAAGAAGAAATTTCCTAACAGTTCCGCCCCCATAAGTTGTGGGTGCTCCATCACTGGAGGTTTTAAGAAGAGATTGGACAACCATTTATCCATAATGGTATAGGGGCTCCTGCTTGTACAGGGGGTTGGACAAAATGACCTCCAATTCTGTTATTCTGTTAAGTGAGCACAATTCTTTCAAAGGTTTAGAGCTGAACGCAGCTGTATTTTAGATATATATTTGGTGCAGAACTGTTGCAGCTCAAGTTTTTTAAATAATGGCTAAGGTTCTGTTCAGTCTACCTACTACTGTATACACAGCACTGACAATATGCCAACAAAGTTCTAGATGGGATACAACTCTCCTCCCTCAATCAGGAAAGAACCCATAGCAGAGAGGGCAGCAGAGAAGGAGGGACCGCCAGTCAAGTGTACAGAGATAAAGAAGCTGAGCCTTCCCAACACAGCAAAAAGTCTCTGACTTTAGGATTAGGAGGCAAAATAAAATTAAATCAGTGGAACCATTTTGGTCTAGTGGTGTAAGACATCTGACTAGAATGTGGGAGACTGAGTTCTAGTCCCACCTTAGTCATAAAGTCGGCCAGTCGCTCTCTCTCAGCCCAACTCACCTCACAGGACTGTTGTTGTGGGGAATAATAGGAAAAGGAAGGTGTGCTGAATATGCTTGCTGCCTTGAGTTATTTGTAATAAAGGTAAGAAATAAATAAAGTGCTAATTAGAACTGTCTCGTGATTTGAAGGTTGCAATTTGCTTTTTTTTATTACTGATCAGGGGAAGCTTTCATCATAGCAAGCAAGCTTCGGTCAACTTATTATTTTACAGTTGCAGCACTATTGTGAACAGTGTGAACTACAAGATTTATAAGGCCCTCCAAACTTTTCATAACTGATAAATATAATGACAGAATGTCTGTAAAGTTATGCATGACCTTATCAGAAAAATGGACTTTTTGTGTCTACCTTGTGTGTCTTGTTTCCTTGAACAAGATGTGAAATAGAGAACCTTCTGGAATTTCTTCTGGCAATTTCATCTGTACACCAATTTTCTTAAGTATGCCTAAAGGATTTCAAGCTTTATTTCTCTTTTAAATTTGTAACCATGATTTGCAAGCTAGAAAGATCCTTTGCATATATACTTTTTACCTATCTGTGACCAATGCAGAAGTAAATTCTTTTGTGCTTCCCTTATTTTAGAATAAATAGTAACTTATACTCTATTCTCCATTTTTTTTCTTAGTCTCTGATGTATTCTCCAGCTCATCTTCATCAATAACCAAATGTATTTGTTAGTATGTAGTCATTCTTGCACTGTCATTTTTATAAGACCTCTTTCTATTTATTTAACAAATGCTATTTTTTCTCAAATTTCATCATTGTAAGAACAATATTGCTCCACTCATTGGTGTTTTAACCCACCATTTTCTTTATAAAAATAAACTCTCTTACTCTCTCTAACTTCAGATTTGGCCAATCATTACTCATACCAGAAAGAATTACATTGAGGCACAGGGCAAAAATCCATTGGATGTACTACATCTCTGGAAAAGATCCTTCAGTATAGTATTCATCAAGATATTATGTACATAAGTTTTCATCTGAATATGAACCAAAAATTACAGAGCAATATCTTCCATCATGTTATGAAACGGCAGCCAATGATTATTAGGCTGTGCTTCTGTCCTGGGAAAAAACTAAAGAGTTATAATTATTGGCTCTCAAAAATTATTAAACCCATTCCGTTGCTTTTTCAACCAGATCTTTCTAGACTGACTAGTAAACAATTATAACTTGAAATGTCAAACCTTAAATATTGAGTTTGCTCAGAGTTGTGGAGTGCCTTTTGCCCATCATTTTGATGCCTCCAAAAATATATAAAGAGTTGTCTTAAGTTAAAGGAATTCATTATTCATTATTGCTCAATTGCTTTTCAGACAGAATAGAATAGAATGACAGGGTTGGAAGGGATCATGGAGGTCTTCTAGTCCAACCCCTGCTCAGGCAGGAAACCCTATACCATTTCAGACAAATGGTTGTCCAGTCTCTTCTTAAAAACTGCCAGTGCTGGAGCATTCATAACTTTTGGAGGCAGGTTGTTCCACTGGTTAATTGTTCTAACTGTCAGGAAATTTCTCCTTAGTTCTAGGTTGCTTCTCTCCTTGATTATTCTTTTCAACCTTTGACAGGTGTTAGGTATTCTTGTAATTGAAAGTGTCCTGAATACTGCAGGGGATGGCTTTTGCCATCATCTAGCATAGACATGTCAAACACAAGGCCCAGGGGCCAGATGCGGCCCGCGAAGTGGTTTCATGTGGCCCACGAAGCCATCCTGGAAACAGTGAGGGAACGGCCCCCACTGCTTGGCCCTGGCCCAGGCCGGCCGGGAGCCAATGTACAATTTTGTGGTGGCCATCTATGCTGAAACGCATTCAGTCTTAGCTCCACAAGACCGTCTAGAAACAGCGAGGAACCAGCCCCTGCCATGTCGGCCCCACCCCCTGGGTGCATGCTGGGGAGGTGTCACCCTTTGTGAGGAATGAAGAAATGGACCATGCCTTGGCGCTTGCCCCGGTCCCACCCCCTTCTGCCAGAGACCCTCAGATCTGTCCCACTCCTGCCCAAGCCCCCACAGGCACCCTTGATGCGAACGATATAGAGCTGACCATGCCCACCCAGTAGGCCACACCCACTCCATCCACGCCCACCTAGTAGGCCGCACCCACCGTGGCCACCCCCCCAAGGGCAACCGCAATGCTGATGCGACCCTCAATGAAATCGAGTTTGACACCCCTGATCTAGCACAAAGGTGGGGAACTATTGCCCTTTTATGACTTGTGGACTTCAACTACATGCTGGCTCAGGAATTCTGGGAGTCATAAAGGGGCCGTGGTTCCCCACCTCTGATAAAAGTAGAGTCAGAAATATCACTTTTGACATCCAGCAGGAATTATCACCATGAAGCATGAGCATAAGTCAATATTTATTTTCACTGAACTTTCCAACTAAAAAAATATCTTTCTGTTTTAGCAAGAAGACATTATACACAGATTTTATTTAATTTGCTCTAGGATTTTCTCGAGCTCTGACTATTAATACTGCTTTCTAAAGCAAAGAATCTGCTCTAGAAATGAAAATTACTTTAGCTCCAAGTGGCTGCACTTGATAAGAAGGCATTTATTCAAGGTCTCCATCAAAATCAACACATCGCCAGTACATATACTAAACAGCACCCGAGAAGAACCTCTCCTTTTTCTGCCTGTCATGACAGGCAGTTATACAAATGTTATAATGGTTGCTGCCAGAGGAGATGGTTTTGTCTGAAAAGAAAAGCTGGCACTTATGGATGTCTCAGATATCCAGCTGTCAAGAATCTCCCAGCCTTCTATTCATTTGTGGAGCCTCAGAGCTGGCCATTGCTTTCCCCTGGCTAGCAGGACTGTGCACCCACCCGACCAAGCCCTGGGGAATGATCAAAGGGAAATGTGGACACAGAATAGCTTAGTCACACTTTTAAATCGCTTTTGTGCACAAGAAGTTCCCAAAACCATGTGGCTTTTTCCCATTTTAAGTTAACACAATACATCGTTATACAGCAGAAAACTCAATAAGCAAATGTATTCTACATTTTAGAATACATAATGACAATGACTGAAGGGAGTTTTGCTCACCCAAAAGGTTGTTTGAAATAAAAGTGACAGCAGCAAGGCATGCTTAAAGATGGTCCTGCCTTTCCATCCTTGAAATAAAAAAAGCTACTTGTCATTTTTTAATGCATTTTTATGCATTTTATGCATTATGAACTGTTAGGTGGCACTTAAAAATAAACTATGATTTGTGTCATGCCTCATCAGCAATCAGAACAAATAGTGTTTTCCCCACCCGTAATTTATTTCCTCATTCCATGTCTTCTGCTTCCCTTTATAGTAGAGTAGCAGAGCTTCGTTACTGTTCGCTTACTATTAAGTTTCTTGCAGAAGCCACACATTCATATTCCTCCCTCTAGAAGATGCCACTAGGGCTCCTGAATGCAGCAGTACATAACCCTTTCCTACCATCTAAATTACAGGAGGAGAAATTATTTTTTTCACAAGAATTTTTTTTGGGGTAAGACTGCTATGGTAACGTCGGATGCACCTTTTAATTAGCAAGGATAGGGTTATGTCTCCGCTTCCTTTCTCTTCCACCTGTCATCCTTCCACAGTCTACACAGTCCTCTCCCTCTGAACTGAACTTTGCCAAAATCCCTTGGAGACATCAACATTTTAGAGATTATGCAATGAATGCTCTCCAATGCCTTCGTATCATTAACTCATGCTCTGAATCACTGACACCCACTGACATCCAGCTCTTGCCTTCATTCTCCACATGATTTCCTCTCTGCCTTCAGAAGAGGGGCTGGAAAAACAGGGAATGTGTCATCTCTTCAACTCTGTGTCCGGGAAAACCATATGAAAACCACCCACCTATCTGCACTATCTGCACACTACACCTATCTGCACACTACAATTTACACTTGTAGCAGAAAATCTTGCTGAGCTTTCAGATATATAGATCACAATTTTCTTGTCAGTTCAATATTTGTACACTTTACCTGGGATCCCAAAATTTGGATTTTCTCAACAGCAAACCACTGTGAGGTGAGGCAGAAGTAAGGGATTCCTATGAGTTTAGCTGGGAGTCTGCTAGACTTTCAGAGGCAATGCTCCACAAGTTGTGGACAGGAGACCCTGTTCCTAAGCGGAGATCTAAGGATCAATTGGGACTATTGCTATTGTACCAGCCTTCCTGCCGCACAGCGGCCTCTCTGCCTGAGCTTTGCGATTCTGTTGGCAGTGGAGTTCACAGGCTTATGGTCCTGGAGGATTTCAATCTGCCCTCCTGGGAGTAGAGTCTGAAATCACTCAGGAGCTCATGGCCACCATGAAACCTATCTCATGTCATCCTGGGCCCAATAGGACAGTGGTCACACTGATCTGGTTTTCTTGTCAGAACAGCAGCAATGTGATCTGGAATTGGGGGTGTGCTCTGTGGCTTCCCTGTCATGGTTAGTTCATGCCCTGATAACCATGAGATTTTCTGGTACTGCACATTTTCTGGTACAGGGAGATGGGATCTATTAGATCAGCCCACCCCCAGCAACTGAGAGATCTACTGTAGATGGGTTCTAGAGGGAGCTGACGGTTATTCCTGATGATCTGCTGTGAAGTCTGACTGAAATCTTGGAGGTCGCTTGGAGCGAATAGGCGGCTGTGGCAGATTCCACCCACGTGACCTCTAGAAAGACATATGTTACACATCTGCTCTGTGAACTATAATGGCTTCCAATCTGCTTGTGGGTCCAATTCAAAATGAATTTTGACCTTTAAAGCCTACACATGGCATGAGATCAGGTTATCTTCCAGATTATATCTGCCTGTCTCATCAGGTCTAGCAGGAGGGGTAGGCTGTGGGTCCCATCTGCTAAGAAATTCCATCTGACAGGACCCAGAATATGTACCTTTTCTGCTGTGATTCCTACCCGCTGGAACACTCACTGGTGTTAGCTTTCCAGAAGGTTCTTTAAACGTGATTTTCCCAGCAACCATGGCGATCCCATGGGGAGCTTGCAAGGTAGTTTTTTGATGTTAGGTGATTATTATTATTCTTCCATAATCTTGGCCTGTTCATGCTCTTATTTTGATTTTATGTTCGGTGTTTTAAGATTTATGTTATTTTAATTGTTGTTGTGTTTCTACGCCACCCAGAGTCATATTATATGAGATGGGCAGCCATATAAATTTGCTAAATAAATAGATATTAAGAGGTGATCTCATTTTAGTCCCTTTATCAGATATAGCCATCTTTTACCAATGAAATGTTGTTTATTAAGTCATAAAGCTAAGATCACTCTTGAATTGAGCTCAGCTCCTGGCAATACAGGGATATGTACAAATAATAACAATATGAAATCCTTCTTTCAGGATTTCTTTTTAATTTCCCAGTCAAGCCTGGAGATTTTCTCAATGTTATTTGGCTTTCCGAGATCACACTGAAAGTAAAGTTTAATTCTATGGCAGGGGAGAAGCGTGATGTGTTCAGAATGATGTCATGAGTGTGTTTATGATCAGTACTTTGCAAGCATTTGTTGAGAGTTTTATCTTATTGAACATATATTTGAGAAGACTTATGCAAACAGTATGGACAGAAATGCAATGAGGCTGATTTCAGGGTTTTGTCAAAAAGGCAATCATTTAATTATCTTCAAGCCAAGATTAGCAAGTTTTTAGGAAACATTTCTAGAAAATCTTTCCAGAAGGAAAGTAATGCAACCAAAATGACTGTTCACTCTCGAAAGCAACAAGGAACCTGCTGATGTGCTGAGTGCCTCTTTTTGACAGGTGGAAAACTATCACATAGAAAATCTCTATCAAGAGCCTGTTTTTCAGATTTGGCAGCTTTAAGATATGTGGACTTCAACTCCCAGAATTCCCCAGCTAACACAATCTAGACAGAATCAAGCCTTATGAGAGGTTCATTTCTCTCAGCTGCTTCCAAATGACTGACAACAACTGTGCATGGAAATTAATCAGGGACAATCAATCTATAGGGCTTTATTATCTTGAAGTAACAGTATGCTAGAAACAGGTCATTAGCAAACTATGGTGTCAGATGGTGGCTTCTTACTTAAATATGGTTTGGTACAACAAACCACAAGTACACTATGCACGACATAGTTTTAGATTATATAAGTGGTCCTCAACCATAATGGAGTCTGCCCATCATGATCGTAAATCACGAAGATCATAAAATATGACCAGCCCAATTTTACAATCTTTTTTGCAACAGTTGTTAATGAACACGGTGGTCGTAAAGTAGCCAACATGGTCGTTAAATAAACACCACAGTCATTAAGTGAACTAATGGTTTGCTACATGCCCGGTTTTGCTGGAAATCAGAAATGAATGTCAGTTTTTAGCAAAACCAACATAGAATGTGGTCATGTGATTGTGGGACACTGCAAATGGCCGTAACTGTGTCACAGTAGCCAAGCACTCAAAATTTGGTCATGTGACCATGGGGGGGCACCCACAACTGTCAGAACTTTGAATTTGGGTTGTAAATATCCCCCAAGTAGATCTATTGTAACTTTGAAAGGTCTCTAAGCCACTGGTCATAACTGGAAGACTACCAGTATGCTAATAGAACCAGCATATGAAAAGAGGATTTAACAATCATAATATAGCCTTGCAAATGCCAGGAAAAGCATAGACTATTTTATTCCATTATTTTAAATTATTTGATTTACAGTATAAGGCAGGGGTAAATCAGTACAGATAAATCACTGTACTGATTTAAAACGAATTCTCATGGTCTGTTAAACAAGCCATTCCTATGCCATTTCAGGAACCTTTGATTTCAGACTGATAGAATTAAAAAGCACATCAGGAAGGGCAGAAATGAGAAACGGGAATGGAAAGACATATTGAATTTTACTTCACTTTCCTAATAGGAAATTCATTTTTTTTAATATTTTATTATAAAGAAATCAGGCTAGCTTGAATGTCCTCTTGATGGGGAAGACGACATGATAGAAAGCTCAGAAGTTTAGCATCATTTAGATTCAAATTCTTTGCTAGCTCAGTCACTAGCTGCACTTCCTTTTAGACTAATTCCTGGGAAGTAATACTAAAAATGCCATCCAGTTTCCTTCAACATTATCCATCCTCCTCCTTCAGTTCTATCTAAATCAGACCGATTTCCCTTTTTGCACTAAAATATCTCTAAATTCTCTAAATTCAGAGAAGACAATTGCTGCTATCAAATTTGCATTGCTCACATTCTGCCGTGTTTCAAATATATTTCTCAATTGCTTGGTTAATCGTTTCTTGTTAGAATCTACCCACGCATCTCTAATGAAAACAAATGCTTTCAGTGATTTACTGGCACAGAATGTGCTTTCAAAATGACCATAAAAACATCATTTCAAGTTGTTCAGCACTGCTCAGTATCTGCCATGAAATTTAGAGGAATTATCAGTATGTTATCAAAGCAGAGGACACTTTGAAGTCCTCTTTATGCAAGACTGACACACTTAGGTTATC
>NW_015387261.1:271612-276972 GCF_001527695.2 Protobothrops mucrosquamatus | reverse complement strand
CAAATGGCAGCCCATAAGCTGAATATATCTTTATTACAACAACAGTAGATTTGAAACTTCCTAGGATTATTGTAGATATCCAACCATACCAGAACCAATGTGTTTGAGAAGAAATGAATGCTAAATGAAACTAGGTTTGAATTATTCCAGATTTTTAAAAATGATGCCGCTGCTAGAGCCAGATCACCAAGGGCATATTCGGAGCAGAGCACCCAAAGGATCCCAGAACCAAAGCATACGTACTTCTTAACAACCCTCTCCCCCCAAAACATACAAAAATGAATTATCCCCTGTTTTTTCCCTTTACTAGATTCTTCTGGAGCAACAAAAATGCTGAGTATAAGTACATCATTACTCAGTAGTATAGACAAGTTCTTTTGAAAATTAAAAAATGAAAGAAAAAGGCAGGAAGGGAGAGAAGGATTAAGAATTGGGAAAACACGTGAAGAAGAAAACTGTGTTTGGCTGATTGGCTTTCTAAAGAGAACTTTTTCTGGTTCTCCTTCAATTTTTGTAGTCCTACAGCTTATTAGTAAAAGACAGAATTTTTCTACTTTCTATGCATTATTGTTAAATGAGATCCAGGAGCCTTTGATATTTTATTTTAATCATAATAAAACCAATAGTGCTCAAAAATAATAAATGCAACACTTTCTTTTCTTTCTGTGAGCTACGGTAACTATGTTATACCAATGGTCTTATTTTGAAAAATAAGCAAACAAATTAAAGTAGCAAGCACAAGGAAAGAAAACAGTAATTTAATCTCCCCCCCCACTAAACAGTTGTTCTAGGTTCCAAGTTAGCAGTGTTGTATATTGCTAGGCAAGTGTTACAGCTGTTCTGCTGTTACAACATTCCTAATCAATATAGCAGTAGAAGATATTAGAGGCACCGAAAAAGTAAGAAAGGAATTTTTATAAAGTTGGTTGCTGTGCCTAGGTATAAATATACTTTGATCTTTCAACTTTGTATATGTCAATTTAATTTAACACTGTCTCTCTCGGTATAATATGTAAATATTCTCATATAAAATCATATATGTTCAATAAGATGTGTCCACAGGAAAGAAAACAACTGGCAATTATAGTATTTTTCTGGAACAGAAGGGTGGATAGGGCACAGCAACAGGGGAATCACCCAGTGGGGTGATGGTGTTGCCTGCTATCTGGACTTACACAATGCTGCCTAAATCTCCGTCCAGAGATTTCTCAAACTGCCTTAGGATCAAGCTGGCACAAGCGCAGGAGCAGAGCAGCTGAAGGATGCCAAGTACACATGCCCTGAGAGCATTGAAAAACAAACCCATCCCAGATGGGGCATAAAGCCAGCCTCCTGAATTACCAGACTGCCGTAACCTTTTTAATAAAACTATGCACATTACTCCTGTATGACAAACTGCATGACAAGTAAATGGAAATCACCGAATCCACCTACAGTAAACAAAGGAAAATGAGGAAGTGAGTTATCGTAAACGTATGTGAACTTACATCTGAAAAGAAAATGACTACTACTAGAATAAAGAAATGACAGGCTGAAAAGGAGATAGAGTACAGCAGAACAGCTCTGCTTCTGTTTACTGCTATACATTAATGGATACATCCATTTTATATTGTAAAGCCCACTCTGTAGGAAGTATCTTCTACTGAAAATGTGAAACAACAACACTGCGGTTCTTTTTTGTTTGTTTGTTTTTTTAGCTGGCTCTAAACAAGCATTGTTAATCTGTGAGCCTTTTAATATCTGTAAGTTGTTAATAATACATTAGTGTGTTGTCATGTGTGATAATAAGGTCATTATTAGACATTATTATGTTCACTTATTTTTGTAACTGAAGATGATTTGGATCACAGATATTTTCGGATGCTTACTTTGCAGCAGGAATTCTGTATGGAGGAAAAGGGCATATACATTATAGCCTAAATAATAGACTATTAATATTTAAGGAGAACCCTTCAGTTAGGAACAGAGGCGAACAAATAAAGAATCTTCGGTCTTTGTCACGTAAAGTGTTTGATCAAAACTTCTCAGGAAGTAAGTCCTTTGAACTCGAAATGAGGCTAACTTCTGTGAAGATATGAATAGAATTTCACTTGATTGTAGTTCTACGGTATTAACATTTGATTAACATAATTTTTGCTGAGCACAGAGCAGAATGAGTATAAATGGAGACACGTAGCAGAAGCTTGCATTATTTTTTCATACAAAGGGCTACACTATATTTTTGAACGGTATGCCACTTATCTCTGATACTCCCCACCCATATGGGGGACCCATGCAGATCTTAGGATGAGATCTTCAAATGAAAAACTTGGCAGTATCATGGGAAAAGCTCTCTTTAGACTACTGAAATTTTTGGAGAGCACTGTTTCTGGCTAATAACGTTGCTGATGATCTTTGCATATTCCAGCTAAGATTATACTGAACATGAATTCTAATGTCAGTGCTGATAATCTTGCTATATTAGGAGAATCAGATTTCTCGATAATCAGCAGCTCTGCATTTTTGGACCTTAAATTCAGTTTGTTTCATCCCATCCAGACTCTTACAGCCTCCAAATACTGGGTCAAGATTTCCATGTCAATTCTAGCTTAATCTAGAGCAGGGGGGTCAAGCTGCCGGCCTGCAGGCAGGATGCATCATGCCGAAACCGCACCCACCCCATTGCCAGCAATGGGGAAAAAGTGATACGTCGAGACACATCACTTGACGTTGTGAGTTTGACACCTCTGATCTAGAGTGTCAATATATAGCTGGATATCTTCAGTGTACTGCTGATACCTCCCCCAGAAGCTTCATATTGATGTAAACACCAGAGATTAGAGGAGAAATCTCTCTAGGACTCCTAAAGAACTATCAGAGAACTAACTTTTCCACCCATTTTACTGCTGAGTATATGTAATATTCAGCTTAGGTTAGGCCACCTGCTTAATACAGAATAAAATTCTGCCTCTTATTCCTCCACCTTTGCGGGCAATTTAGGGGAATAATGTACAGTACTAGGTTTAATGGTATCAAATTCCACCAACAAGTCAAGTAAAACTTGGAGAGATGCTCTCATCTGATCCAGTTCCTTACAAAGGTCACCCACCAAAATGACCAACACCATTTTAGTCTCAAACCTGGAATTGAACTCTGACAGAAAAAGTCCAATCTGCTTCCTGAGTTTAAGCTCTCTGTAGCTGTATCTCTCAGCCACCGTCTCAGCAAAAGGAAAGATTGGAGACAGAACAATAATGCTGTTGTATGCCACTTAGATTAGTACCAGCTGAGGTGCAGTAAAGGCACCTGAAATCAATAGTGTTATACAATTCGTTTGTATATGACTCTGAATGGAGCATAGCAGCACACTTTAAAGGCAATGAGGACAACGCCTTTCCATTAAGTGATATTTACAAGCTTCTTGACCCAGGTTCTTATACATACCTTACTACCTGAAGGAGCCAAGAAGAGCATGGATCAAAACTACAGCTGCACCAGATCATGCTGGAAGCTTCCTAGCCATTTCATCTGGAATTATTCCCAGAAACAGAATGTTGCACTTTCTACTTAAGATACCAACAATGGATGGTCAGCTATGTGGTGAATTTGAACTACTTCATTAATAAAATGTTGTACAAATGCATCACAGAAACCAGATGGTAATTCTTCCTGCTAGCAAGATTCAGTGATCTTAAACAGGACTGCTGGATAATGATTCATGGGATGACATTCCACTGACACAGTGAGAATGGAGGACTGTAATCACTTTGCTGATTTTATCATCATGATGTAGGTTTAAAAATCAACTCTTACAAGTATTCAGTCAGGTTCACTTTTAGTCTTCCTCCTTCAGTTTGCAGTCATTTCTTCAGATGCTTCATCTCCCAATGTTGCTTGGTAAACCAGGAAAAATGTGGTGGGAGCAATTGCATCATGACCCGCTCAACATTTGACCAAATGGTCAATGGAATAGTCTGCCAGAGTGCTGGGAAAATCAGGGCTTACTGAAGACTTCTAGCTCCATAATGGGTCTGGGGTAGATCATCCTAATAGATCTTCCATAGTAACAAACCTCAACTGGGGTAAGAAATGATCCAATCTTACAAAGGATTCAGAACAGTGTCCTTCATTTCCAAATCAGCAGCTGCTACTCTGAAACAAATGGGTCCATCTATGCAGATTAATTGGGATAGAGCCATGGAGCCCATGGAATCTTTAGTCTTGACAGACCTCAACTGTCAAGGAATGGTAGATGAAATTCCCTGGTACAAATAATCAGAATAACCTTAGCACCAAGGTCAAATGGCTCAGAAAGGGTTCTTTCCGGGTAGCAGGGCTGACGGTACACAAATGAGATCCCAACCTTTCCCTATAGCCAAACACATAGGTGTTCACATCCCACCAGCACAGAACAGGAGCTGTTCACAACTACGCTGTCTCCATTCCTCTTTCTTGGCACTGGTGTTGGTTCAGGTCTTGAAATCCAGGACAGCACATACTCAACAAGTCTATATTGCCACCCTCATCCACAGTAATAGCTGCCAAATCTATCCACTTAGTCATCAATAAACTTAAGACACTCGTTTGACACATACCAATAAATCATTCGTTTCTGTAGATTATTTAGTTACTGTGAAGACGATATAAAATTCTTGTATAATTTACCAGAATAGATTAATAGTAGTGCTCTAAATGTTTTCACTGCTTTTTAAGCCACCTGCCATTATTTTATTGAGTTTTATTTCTCTAGGTCCCCTATTTACACATCAAAATCCCACAGCAATAAAAAGCAGCCCAATGAAACAGAATCCAAAGTATCCTGTGTAGAAATTAGATATAACTCATTATGAAATTTTCCAGTGTCAGATCTGTTAGCAATAATAGGAACTGGAAAAAGGATTTCCATAGGAAGTACAATCGGCAGAACTTTCAAGTGAAAATTTCCTTTTCTATATTAAGAACATAGAAGACAAAATTAAAAAGTATCCTATATGGAGGCAAGCTATTGTACTGTCTAGGCTAGTGTTGTCAACATTGCTTGATTGGTCTGCCTTATCACTACAGGATAACACCTGGGATTGTCTCTGAGCCATTCTACATATAAAGCATGTATCCCTGGTACCTGCAGGGGTAGGTAGAAATTTTTTTTTATACACAGTCATGGCAGCACAATCAAATCCCCATCTGTTTTGCAGTGCATGGACATCACAAATATTTACAAAGGGGTTGGTCTTTGGTTGCACTGCTGCACCTGCCATCTTGTCGTGATCCCTTCCACCTACATAGGTTTATGGTTCTATAATTTCCTCTGTTTTATTCCATACTACATAAAGCCTCCCTCTCTCTGTGTCTCTATCTATCTATCTATCTATCTATCTATC